>NC_052353.1:1102285-1311959 GCF_009727055.1 Benincasa hispida
GACATGAAATTTGACGTGCTTGCATATCTTATCAAGATGTGTCGACACTCACGTGTCGCCACTGTACTGTCTGCGTAAATGGGGTCATAATCTACTATCTCAAAGTTAGATTGTGACACAAGGCAGCGTCGCAACGCTCTGCCACAACGCTACCTTTAGCGTTGTAACGCTTCGAATACTTTGATGCTAATTTGGTTCGCGCGTGCGTTTCTTCTTCAACCCAATTTCAGGGCAGCGTTGCAACACTACGATTAATTCTATAAATATCCCTCTTCGCCTTTAGGTCAAAATATGCTGAATTTGGAGGCTGAATTGATGGAGGTCGAGGTTGATCTTCATTCTTCTTCTTTTCCCTTCAGATTTTAGTATCTTTAGGTTAGTTTTTCCTTTTATTTTGGGTTGTAATCTATCTGTCTCTTATACACATCTAGATGTGTATAAGAGACAGGCCTAATAGTCGCCTACCGGGCTCAATCGGGCCAATATACTACTTACCGGGATAACTCGAGCAAGTATCGGGCCAACCAGGAACTATTGAGTGCCACTGATACTTTAGGAAGCCATCTCATGTGTCGGGATATCATCAACTTTCTCTCTCCTGCCCAGGCACGCTTATCAAGAACCATCATCAACCGACCCATGGGTAACAATCCAACTCGGGACTTCTCGGACATCTATCCATTGGGACATAATTGAGACTTGGGCCCTTCCGATCCCTTATCGAATCAAAACGGCATACCGGGTGTTACACCAAACCTCTGGCCCATGGGAAGGAGCGCAATGCCAGTACACCCGTGTCGTCCGATGCTATTCATGAGATCCCATTCTCGATGGAAGACGCCCAAAAAACTTGTCTTGTAATATTCACCACGCTATGACACATGCATGTACCATGGGATAGCTCACTTAGACCACAGGGCCCAAGAGTGGTGTAGAGCTGACACCATGCCTCCCCCTATAGTGCATTCTAAACATTTTCCTCTTTCCCACCCATGCATATCAAATGTGGCGAACTGTCATTCACCAATGTAGAGCGCTCGTCTGAACTTTGATTGACATGAAATTTGACGTGCTTGCATATCTTATCAATATGCATCTAACTCTACGCTCGTCCAAACTTGCGATGGAACCCCACCTTCTGAGGGTCATGGCCCGGGCCCCATCTAACCCCCACGGAGCTTGTTACTGACACCAACGTGACACGGTTACTTGTCTTTCTACTTAATGTTCAACATGGCATGCTTGCCCACTTATGTTGGTGTGTGAATGATGCACCGTCCTCCTAGGTCGTTATCACGGCTTCTCTTAGCCCTCTGTCTTTGCTAGATGTGTCGACACTCACGTGTCGCCACTGTACTGTCTGCGTTAAATGGGTCATAATCTACTATCTCAAAGTTAGATTTGACACAAGCAGCGTCGCAACGCTCTTGCCACAACGCTACCTTTAGCGTTGTAACGCTTCGAATACTTTGATGCTAATTTGGTTTCGCGCGTGCGTTTCTTCTTCAACCCAATTTCAGGGCAGCGTTGCAACACTACGATTAATTCTATAAAATATCCCTCTTCGCCTTTAGGTCAAAATATGCTGAATTTGGAGGCTGAATTGATGGAGGTCGAGGTTGATCTTCATTCTTCTTCTTTTCCCTTCAGATTTTAGTATCTTTAGGTTTTTTTTTTTTTTTTTTTGGATCGTAATCAATTGATCAGATGTTTATCTCTAGTTTGTCTATGAATTAAGAGGTAGCTTCTATCTAATTTGTTTGAGCAAGAGCCCTATGTTTAATTTCTTGAGATTTTAGTGATTAAAAGTGATGTTCTTCAGTTCTATGTTTTCTTTGATTATTGATGTAATTTAGATTTGCATTTGTGTGTTGGACTGACGACCCTATCATAATTGTATGTCTCCGCTAGTTAATTTCGAGTTCGTACATTTTCTTGTGTTTGTCTATGCTTGAATTTACCTCGGTAGCAAAAGATTAGATGTGAATGCTTAGATAAATAGGCTGATCTTGAATCTTGGTCATGCATGTTTAATCTAGATTCGAAGAATATGTTGGTTAATTGAATATGGCTTTTCCTGACATTTAATCGACGTGATTGAATCCTCATTCTTAATGCACATGATTTTTAATTCTATATGATCGTAGAGAACCCAGTAGAATTAGGAGCATATAGTTTAATTAGGGCATTGGTTTTCCATCCTTAATTGATAATTAGGGCACTTGATTTATTTTGATTTAGTTGATTGTCGGCCTTTGTAAAGATTAGTTAAATCGGGAGTAATTCGATATTACAAATTTTCTTTTGTTTCAGAGGTCTCTTGGTATGAACTGTTGGGGTTTGTGCCCTAAAGTCTCATATCCCGTAGTTTATAAACAACTTTGTAAGAACACATGTGATGTATAATATATATGATATTTACTTCACTTCTGGACTTTGCACATTTAGATGTTTTTATTTTACCACAAACCGATAAACTTAATATCCCTGGTTGTCTTTATGTAACTTAAGCATATATGTAGTGACATACAAGTGGATCATGTCTTAAGTGACAACCAAAATAGTCTGTAATATATGGATATAGGAGGGAAACCTTATTCTGGTAACACTACGGACGCAGCCTGCTTTGTGGAATTGTTACAAGTGTTGTGACTTGTCACAGATGATCTGATCCTAATCATTCGTGTAGTGGACATGCGAGTGGGGCCATCCCATACAAAGAGTTTGTATAAGACCTGACCTCGAAGTCTTATTATCTCGTCAAATAACTCCATTAATGACTGAGACTTCACTTCACTATGATGACCATAGGTAACATGACCTCAATCTTGCGTAAGTTGGGAACTCCTGCCATTGAGGGTGGTTCTTTGATTTGCATGGGAACGAGTGACTAGAGCGCCGACTGAAACCTACCACTCTGGGGATTCGTCTGATTTGGGAGCTGGGAACTCAGTTTCACAAGATGGAGTTCACTTCTTTCCCAAAACAGGGGTAAGTAGATAGATTGCTCTTTTAAGAGCTGATCCCGGGGCTTGAACGATGTGGCGCCACACACCTTCTCATGGCTCGAGAGGTATTCACACATAGTAAGATTATGTTGTATTGTTCATTAGAGGGATCGTGGTATTTAAGGAGAAAGATGTAATTACAGAGGCAAAGCGGTAAATTGGCCTGCTGTAATTACGAGCATCTGTGAAGGGTCATCATACTAATGATTGATTATAGTCAATGGACATAGAAATATATCTATGGCAAGAAAAGTTCAACTGTCGGTCTTAAGTGGAATGATTGGTAGTTAACGGATGGTGGATATCGTGACTAAAAAGTTTTGTCAGCTATTCATGTACCGTTGGAGCTTCGAGCCATAGGTTCATAAGGTCTCTTTAGTAGCTTGGATACAAGTTGAGAGTCCGTTGTTGGGTCAGTTTGAGATGTTCAAACTGCAAGAGGGGGTTCGATTATATATGATATAATTGAACTAGATAATTATATATGATATAATTAACTTTATGTATGAGATACATTAATTTGGAGGAAATTGGATATAAATATGATTTATATCTAATGGAAGAAAATACTATAATTAATATATGATATTAATTTATATGTTATGAATATGATGAGATCACATTCATTGGACGGTTAAAAGGAAAATGAGATGGCGTCTCTTATATTTTAATACCGGATGAGTGAGTTGAAAGATCACTTTAAGATGTATGAATAGCTCACGGTGTGTTAAGCATGAAATGTGCGGACATTGTGTTAAAAAGTGTGTCATCGCTTAGAAAATCAGTGCCTATATGATAATGCCTGCATGATCGCTTACCTATACGATATTGCTAAGCGATCGCTTACCGATTACACCCTCGCGCACTATTTACTAAACGATCGTTTACCTTTTCCTAAGCGATCGTTTAGCTCTCGATATTCATTAAACGATCGTATAGACGATCGCTGATTTTTTTCTACATGATTGTTTAGACAATCACTTACCTTTTTCCTACACAATCGTTTAGACGATCGCTTACCTTTTTCCTACACGATCGTATACTTCACCTAAACGATCAAGCATCTTGTATATACGATAGATAAGCTTATCTCCCACTTATTTGATCGTTGTATACGATCTCTCTTCCTCCTCCCTCTACCAAATTCGAACAAAGCCCACACTTTGGATTCTCACTCCAAGAATATTGAGGGCTCTGAGTGATGGTGTCGTCTCCGTTTCCTTCTATTCGTGTGGAGATTTTTCGAGGTAGATGATTGGGTTTTAGATTTGTTTTGAAGAAGGAGTCTTCAACTGGTATGATCTCTCGATATCTTTAGCATTATGAATACATTTTAGTATGTTTGAATGTACATGTGGTAATTCTATCACAATGAATTAGAAAGATCCGCTTCCGTTCGTAGCTACTCTTGAATAAGAGTTCCTTCATGAACAACACCGAGAGTTTTTCCCTTGAACAAAATGGTGTCGTTGCTAGGGAAGCCATTGACGTTTCGTTAGTTAAATTTCTAGTTAGAGCATTCTTTTGCTTTTGATTTGGTTTCCTTTTTGTGTCAATATTCTAAGCATGGTAGGATATCATCAACAAGGATGAGGACAATCAAGCGAAGCATCTCGGCCTAGTGACGAGGTTTGTGACCTTCGAGGTCAACTTGCTGATTAAACTTCTTTGGTTAGTCAATTGGTTATAGGTGAACTACAACAGGTGCAAGCATGTAGGATTGATCACCCTGAGCAAGCATGCCCAAGTTTGTAGTAGAGCCCTATGCCACGAGACTACTCCATGAGAGGTTATTCTAGTTATATGGATGACGATTTTCATCGACCTAGATGGGAGGAGTCCTATGGCTATGGAAACCTAGGATGGGACCAGTGGCACTATGATCCATACCCTACCACATTCGACATGTCGATGCAAGCTCACGTCGCCGACTCAGGTATGTTATTAGAAGAATTGATGAGACAGCTTGCTGATAACAACTTTGTTTTTTAGCAGAAGATATACAACCTCTAGTAGGAGAGCTTTAGTTTTCAGACTAAGGTTGGAGTTGATCTTCAGAGTTTGAGAGACTTGGTCACTCAATCTTCTAATTTAGTTGAGAAAGGATGTGAATCCCTACTGCTCACATCCTATGACAATACCAAGTCGTGAAACGATGAGGTAACCTATGTCGACATCAAGGATGAGTTCAAAGATAGCATGTAATGTCTAGAGCCAGTTTGTGGGGACTATGAAGAATCTGAGCCTAAAACCATCAAATTTTAGGTGATGGAGTTAGAAGTTGAAAAACCTCGCCCTATTCCACCCTCTGGTATATCATTTATTTTTTAGTTTTGTTCTTCTTATTCTCAAGAGTCTGTTGAGTCTTTTCTTTATTTCGACTCTTTTGGGTCGTTTAAGTCTTTTGATTATTTCATTTTACCTTTTCTAACTAATATGAAAAATACCAAATTTGACCTGTCTGGTTCTCTTTAAAAAATGTAGAGCCTTATAGTCTTACCGGGCTATATCAACTCATCTAAGAAGAGACCAGAGAAATACGATAATTTCTTTGTGCCTTGACAGGGGATAGGTCATGTCGAGCAATTGACGTTAAAAATAAGCCCTTTCTAGAGGGAGCCAAGTGATAAAATTTATAGTTTTCTTTATTTTTTTTCTAGATTAGCTTTCTTTTTGTTTTGTTTTGTAGGGACGACATAAAAGAGAAGAGCATCTTTTTTAGAGGCAATCCCTACTACCACCACCATCCCGTGCGTGACTATGTTTTCAAGGGAGGTTCTTTGTCCCCTTGTTCTTTTTATTTTTTAGCTTTACTTGAGATACAGTGAGGACAATGTATCATTTTAAAGTTGGAGGTGGGGTACCTGTTGGGTAGTTTTTAGCTTAGCTTGGGGTCCTTGAGCACTGTCCTTGGACTATGCTTTATGTGCTTTAATTGCCTTGTTTGCTACGTTGCTTTATTGTTATTATGATGGTTTATGGCGCACTCTTCTTGTAGTTTTGCATGAAAGAATGTTAGGAAAGCGTGATCATGATTTTTAGCCCAATTTTTAAAAAAATTTATTGTAACTCATGCATCTTTAAGTCATTGTATTGCGAGATTAATGTCTTGCGTGCTTAGAATTGGGTTATCTGGTTTGTATTTCTATTGTCACCCCAAAAGGTCCACCTTTGACTTAGGAGTAACTACACTTGTTGTAGAGTAAAACTAGACAAAGTGGATAAAACAGGGCTTACTGTGAATAAAAAAGAAAGAAGAAGAAAAAAAAAGTAAATTAGTTGCAATTCTGGAAAAAAAAAACAATAAAAGCAATAAAAAAAAATGAGGCAAGAGCTAGCTTGCCTGCAAAAGATAATGTGTGTATGTGCATGAATAGAGGTGAAAAGAGCTACCTCCGCCATGTTTAGTTAGGGTCTCACGAGAAAAAAGTGGATAGGTTCCCAACGGTAGGCTGTGAAAGCTAGCCTCTAGGTAAAATAAATGCAGTTTTATGTTTTGTATGTTTGTTTTTAGCCACCCTTATCTTAGTGTTGCCCTCTTTTTTTGCAAGTTTGGTATGTCCGAGGTTGATAACCGAGGCAGAGTAGGGGAAAACGGGATGAGGACCTTATAAAACTTTTTCGGGCTGTGCAAGCTTAACTAGCAAGACTCTAGGCTCACTCATGCATGAATAGGTTGAGAATCATTCTTAAAATTTTACTTCATTGATTGATTGTAATTGAATTTCGTTCTTGATTACAAACTTTATTCTAATTGACTGTTGAGACTTGAGTAACAACTTCGCAATTAGAGCTAACATATCTTCGATTGTTTTATATTCTGTTTGATTATGTGCTTCTACCTTGCTCGAGACGAGCAAGAATTAAGATGGGGGTGTTTGATAGCTCTCAAAAAGAGCTATTATTCTTAGCTTAATTCAGGCTTATTATTGGATTTTATGTGTTTATTGTGTTATTTTGTAGGTGTTGAGCAATCATGAGGTAGAATTGGTTATTTGGAGCTAAACGGGGTTAATCTGAAGCAAATTGGAGTTGATTTGAGCATCCGAACTTCAAAGGAGTTAAAAAGACCAAAATGCCCCTATTAGAGCGTCACAATGCTCATCCTATACAAAGCCTCCTGACACTTGAAGATAGAATGCTAGTGTGCAGGGCAGCGTTGCAACATAATATTATGAGGTAACTTCCTTACCTTATATTATGAGGCAAAGGCCTAACGCGGGTTATGAAGGAAGGGAAGGAAAAATAAATTAATTAAAGAAAATCACTAATGGGAATTGGCCAAAAGCACTAAGTGCTGGATGAGGTGGCAGTTTAACCCTTGAACAGGGGAGGCGGAAGGAAGTATAAAAGGGAGAAGAAATTCATAAGCTCGGTTTTGGTAAACAACTTGAGCAAATTACGTGAGATCGGTGTCGTTCGAAAGCTGGGAGAATCTTGTTTTGCTAGAGAAAGATCTTACATGGAGAATAGCAAAAGTGAAGAATTTGCAGAAGGGGCAGATTCTCGAATTAATCAGGTCTCGAAGTGAATATTGGAAGCTCCAAGCCAAATTAAAGGAATTTAGGGCCAATATTTTAAGGTAAGGAAGTTAACTCAATTCTAAACAAGTTTGTAGAAGAAAGTTTATTAAAAAGAGTTTTGGATTTTGAGTTATGAATTTTTGAAATTGGAACAGGGAGTCGGTGCATAAGCAGGCAGTTGCTTGGGAAGATTAAGCAGGCAGCTCACCATAGTGAGCGAGAGTAAGCAAGAGATAAGAAAATGAGCGAGAGCGAGAGTGAGTAAAGGAAGAGAAGGATCTCGCTAAGGATTCAAATCTCGCTGGAAAGTTACAAATCTTGCTGGAAGTGGTAAGTCTTGCTGATGAGGATGATCTTGCTCATGATGATCATCTTACTAGCAATGTTGTTTTGTTGGTGAAAGTTTCATTAGTAAGCGAGCTACCTGAAGCATTTTGCTGAGAACTCTAAGGAATCTAACTGGGGATTATGTCCTTTCAGGCCAAGAAGAGCTAAGAGAGGCATATAAACCGTTTAAGAGCCTCGACAAGCTGTGAGTGACTAATGTTTCTAAATGATAAAGTTTACGCTTTGCAAAGTTATTCTCATGCTAAGTTTTCATGTGATTGCAAGCAACTTATTTCTATGATTGAAAGCATGACCAACGCATGATGTTTACTAATGTATGAGTTTTCCAAGTATGTTTTCCATGTCTAACGCATGCTAATGGTTTTTACAAGCTAGCTCAACATAATTTAAGCCAACTTATTTTACAAAGTATGAAGCATGCGTTAGGATATAGCTAAGGTTGAATGAAGCTTGAGGTACTATGTTTTAAATACCTAAGTTTGTCAAAGTATATACGTTGGTATTCCTAAACACAATGAAAAAGGATACTGAAGGTAGGGAGGGAATCCTAAAGAGATTTCTATGCTATATTTGAAAACTATTCTTTTTAATGCTCTTCAAGAACTTGATAGCTTAAGTGAGTCGGATACTGAAGGTAAGGAAGGTATCCGAGTAAATGTACCTAAGGTGTTGACGGTACTTAGAAAACTCCACGTGCACGTTGGTAGTTCTGAATGAGAGGCCAAAGTATGGGTCTCCTAGGCCATATATTAGCAAAGGGAGGCCGAAGTATGGGTTTCTTGGCTAGTAACAGACGTTGGGAGCTAGAGCAATGTATGCTCGTTCTCAACTAGCGAATAATGATGTTTAATGGTGTTTAAGAGTAGTTATCAATGTTTATGTTTAGAGGAAGTTGCTTGAGATGCCCATCGGTATATTTAAAGAGATCGACGTAAGGGTCTCTCCTAGCCATAGTTCAGTACGAAGAGATCGAAGTAGGGCTCTCATCTGGCCATGGCTTGGCGTTGGAAAATAGAACGATGGATGTTCATTCTCAACTAAGATTCAATTTTCAGATCCAATGGTTTTAAAGGTTTTATGTACACGTTGCTTGGCATGTTTTAGTTCCAGTATTATGTTTTCGAGCTTTCAGTTTAAGCATGAGATTTATGTTTTTATTAAGTCACTCGCTGGGCTTCTAGCTCATGTTTTCAAATGTTTTTCTTTCAGATAGCGTTTAGTTCCCAAAAGACTTTTCTATTGCTGCTCTACCACTCAAAGAAACAGGTTGAAGGAAGCCTAATTGAAGACCTGCATTAGTTAATACACATGTGTCTGTCTAGTGATTACTATTCTAGATGGGGCTCACTAAGTTGTAATATTCATGTATGAACAATGTTGCGAAACCCTATAATGTAAATGTGTTAAGTTCTGAGTTAATATGTTCATATATTGATGATATGTACATATTCAAGATTTGAGTAAAATTTAACAGGTTAGATAGGCAGTAAGTGCCAGCAAAAGGGTTGGTAACTACTGTCGTCACATTCACTTATGAATTAATAAGGGTAATCTAGGAGGGGTTGTGACAGATAGCTATATAGGTAAATGACCATAAAGCCCACACGCAGTCCACCATTTTGTGCTTCTTCTTCCGATTTTCTCAAATTGAAAAATATCACTAGTAGTAACTATCAATGATAGCAACTGATAGCAGCTATCATTGATAGCTACTTATAGCTACTATTAGTTGCTATCATTGATAGCTGCTATCAGTGATAACTTTAAATTTGAGAAATATTAATACAACCTGAAAAATAGTAACACTTAAAATATCACATTTTAATTTGCTATCAGTTTTCAATGGCTATCATTGATACACTTGATCAATTGGAATCAAACTTGAAATATTAACACCTAAGGCTATTAGTGGACATCAGTGTTAGACTTTTATGAATAGTTATCAACTTTTGAAAGGAAACTATCATCTTTCAAAGATTCACATTTAAAATTATAAGTGATAGAAGTCAATAAGAGGTCTATAAGTGACTATCTCTAATATTTACCTAAGTCATATCACTAATATCATTAATATCATTCATTTTATTGATATATACCTAAGTCATATCACTGATAGCTATGACTTCATTGATAGCTTCAATCCGTGGCTATCACCGATAAATTTTAGCAGTGGCCATCAATGATAGACTTTCATAAAATGTAATTGACTTTTATATCATTGATATCATCGATACATGGATATCACATAAGTTCTATCACTGATATCACCTATATTGATAACATGTTATATACATAACTTTTGTCATTCTTTTTTACCATCAAATAACATGTCATCGTTAATAGCTTCTATCACTGATAAACATGCTACTAGTGATAAATTCTAGGCATCCCACTTACACTTTAGTTCGAGATTCAACTTTATTAATTAAATTCACTAAGTTGACTATCAATAATATGCTTCTATAAATGGCAATTAACAGTGAAAAATTATCAAATATTAAGCTATCAATGATAGAAAATATTAGTGGCTATCATTAACGGAATTCATTTGCTATTACATTTAATGTTTAGTTATAATGATCAAACTTGATGATTGGCTTGTTGGTGTTAAGTCACTTATGAATTGGACACTTAAGGGAAAAAGCAAAAATTGTAAAAAGAAAAGAAAATAAAAAAGGAAATGGAAGAAGTAAAAATCGGAGAAAGGAAATAAAATAAAAAAAAATGAAAAGTAATCGAAGAAATGAAAGAAAATGAAAAAAAAAAAAGAAAGAAAGAGAAGAAGAAGAAAATGAAAAAGAAAAAAAGAAAGGGAAGAAGCAAAAACTGGAGAAATAAAAGAAAATAAAAAATAAAAAAAGGAAAGAAGTAAAAACCAAATAAATGAGAGAAAATAAAAAAAAAATAAGTAAAAACCGAAGAAAAGGTAAAAGATAAAAAGATTTAAAAAAGAAGAAGAAAGTGTGCAACAAGACAAGACAAGACAAGAGATGGCGAAATTGGAAATTAGAAGAAATTCAAAGGTTGACTAGTCAACGCTTCCATATTTGCAAATATTTTAAAGAGATGATATATTTTTAGATTTTTTCCCTTTATTTTACTATCTATTACAAATATTCTAAATAAAAATATGAAGAAATAATAAAGATTTTCTTTTTAATAATTTCTTATGATATTTATACTTTATAGGTTAATACTACTTTGGTCTCTGTACTTTTGTCTTTGTTCATTTGAGTCTCTGCACTTTTAAAATTTTCATTTAGTCATAGAATCTTGAAAAAAATGACCATTTTGATGAAATAATAAAAATGAAAATTAAGGAACCATAATGATCACCTTTTAAAAAAAATGAACGAAAATGTTTCAAAGTTGAAAGTACAAAGATCAAAATGCATATTTTAGAAGTACAGGACTAAAATAAACCGAAGTTAAAAGTGCAAGAACCAAAATGACTCTTTTGAAAGTATAAAGATCAAAATGAATAATAACTAAAAGTACAGAGACCAAAATAGTATTTAAATAAACCTAGGTACCTTTTAAAACTAGACTAAGGAGGGAAGAATCAAGAAGGGAAATGTAGAGAGCTAGTGTTGTTAACAATTATTTAAAAAGAGAGAAGATGACTAAAAATAAAATGGATGAAAATTAGGGAGAATGATAAAAACCTTGAGGAAGAATCGGAAGAAAAAGAAAAAAAAATTATCAGATATCCTAAAATTCTCTCACGGAGGGCATCTCGAAAGTGTTGGATGTCTAGTTGAAACATGAGTTTTCTGGATTTCCTGAATTAGGATATCACATTTTTACTTTTCTTACCTTTTTTTTTTTTTTTTCTATATATACATAAATATCACTCTCCTTTATTTTTATTTTATAATGATTAAAATAAATATTGTTTGACTATATATTCCACTTTCTTTGGCTATATTGTAGCTATATTTATTTTCTTAGAAATATATTCAAAATCAAATTTAAATTAAGAATTATTTTATAAAAATCTTAAATTAATATATATTATTTTGTTGAGAAAAATAAGTTCAACTTATATTAAATTATTTATAAATTAATGAACAGTCATAAGGGCATTCTTGGAATATCATGTAAATCTAAGATATTCTTAAGTAGAAATCCAACCAAATAAACACAGACCTATTTAGGTATTCTCAGATATCTTCGAAAATATTTCTACAAAATAAATATGGTTATATAAAAATATCAGAAATATGTAATTTTGGGCATCTATAATTTTAGGTATCTAGATATAATCGGTTATTTACCTTTCTAAAAAATGAACGCTCATAAGGAAAAGAAAGAAAAAACAAAAAAAAAAAAAAAAAAAAAAAAAAAAAAAAAAAAGAATTTATGTCGTTAATGAAGAATGAGATGTCTACTTCTAGGTGAGGAAAACAAAACCATTGAACCTTAACAAGAAAAGAAGAAAAAATTTAGAAAAGAAAAACGTGAAAAAAAAAAAGAAAAGAAAAATACCTTAAGCACAAAAAATGGGAAGAGATGGTACCTTTGGAGCTAAGAGAGAGAAAAAAATCTAAAACTCAAACCAATTTTTAAAGTAATATAGTGTATATATTATTAATAAAATTAATAAATTATTTCATCTTCATATATTAAATTACCTAATATAACTATCAATGTGTTTGGAATACATTTTTAAGTGTTTAATTTAAAAAATAAGTCATTTTGGAATAAATTAGAGTATTTGGTAACCATTAAAAATAGTTTTTCAAGTATATTTTAATTAATTTTTATATTAAAAAAATTTAAATAAAAATGAATTTTTTGAAAAACAGTTTTTTCTTAAATCAATTCAAACGAGTCCTACGTAACCATAAAAATGGCAAAAGAGAATAAAATATTTCTCCACTTAAAACACCTTTTAAATATAGTATAGATTATATTTTAAATATAATATAGATAAGAGAATAATATATTTGTAATGATTATCATTCGGAAAAAAGAAAAAAAATAGGCTAAAAATTATGGGTAGCTTTTGATTTTTTGAGAAGTCAAGAAAAAAAAAGGTCAAATTTGAGAGTAAAATCAAAAGAGTTGCCCTATCACAGCAAGAAATAGGACGAAGAGAGTCCCTAAAGGAGTAGACAAAGCAATTGGGCTCCTCGACTTAATTGGCTTACCTCGGCCTCGAGACCAACATGTCCCTCTTTGGGTCATAGGGCCTATTTTTGGTAGGCCCCTCAAGGAGTCACTTTCAAGAATGAAGGAAGTTCATCTTCTTCCCACCGATGTGTGATTTTGATCGTACAAATTCACCATTAGTGACACATGAAGATCGGATGAGTTCTCGGCCAGATTTTACCATCAACAATATTCTTAAATTTTTTATGTAGTCATTTAAAACCTCAATTGATAGTTATGACATCGTGGGGTAACTATTTGATTTTTTGGTATTTTGTTTTTGAAAATTATGCTAATAAACACTATTTCCACCTTTAAATTTATTGATTTGTCATCTACTTTTTACCAATGTTTTAAAAACTAAGCCAAGTTTTGAAAACTAGCTCCATTTGGCAACCATTTCGTCTTTGATTTTTTGTTTTTTAAAATTAAGCTTATTTCCTTTCATTTTCTTATCATAGTTGTATCAATCTTACGTAAAAGAGTTGCATTCTTAACAAAATTTCAAAAACAAAAACAAGTCATTAATTTTTTATTTTTTTTAGATTTCAAATTTTGACTTAGTTTTTCTAAAACATGAGTAAAAAGTAGATATCAAAACAAGAGATAAGTGGAAGAGGTGTTTATAGGTTTAATCTTCAAAAACTAAAAACCAAAAACGAAATAGTTACCAAACAAAACATAAAAAACTAGTTTATAAAAACATGTTAAAATTCTTTTTTTTTTTAACGAGACCTATATTAATTTAAGAAATTGAGAGAAAATAGGTAAAATTCTTTTTTTTAAAAAAAAAAAACAACGAAATGGTTGTCCAACGACGAGACCTATATTAATTCAAAATTTTAAACTTTCATAGATGAGTCAATTTAGAGCCATTAGAATTTTATTTCTAAATCATTAATACATAAGCTTCATAAAATGATTAATCAAGGAGATTTTTTCATGAAAAATTCTCTTTTGATCATGTATATATCGTAAATGTTCTTAAATCTGAAATTTTTCATTGAAGGCTTTAGGGTTAATTTTGGACATTTTTACCCTTTTTCCATTTTTTTAATATATTCATTTTCTTCTTTGTAATTAATGAGCCGTTTTTTCTTACGGTCATTAATGAGTCTTTTTTAAACATATATACTTTTTTGTTGTTTATAAATATCTATTTCCATTTTAATGGATTGATGAAATGTTCTTTTTATCGTTGGGGTGTTTGTTTCATTTTCATCATCTTTTTATTAACGAGATTTAGTTCTACTTGTTCATTCATCTTCTCCATCCAATTGCATGGTTTCAAATATTCGTTTTTTCGTTTTTTTTATGTACATATACGAGACTTATTTCATATACACAATAGTATTTGAAATATATATGAGATTACTTCAAATGAAAATATATACTTCATATTATATGCTTCGAATTAGACCATAAACTAAGAAATATGACATCATCAAATTATTAAAATACAAACTAAATTCGTAGAGTTCAAATTCTCAAGTTAGTGCTCTGAAATGTGTTAGTAATCTTTCTTCCCCTTACGATACAAGTATTCGATTGGATATTTGATATATATTGTAGGAAAAAAATCATATATAACCATATGAATATACAATATAACGTCGAATATCACAGTCTTAACTATATTTAAATGAATATCACAAACTAACTATATTTAAACAATAGTATATATTAAAACAACAGTGATACATAGTACTACAATCACAATAAACCTATATATATTTGAGATTAAGAATAAAATGAATAAATACACCCAGATTCGTCGTCCATCCATTGGCAACCTCAAATTCCTTTACCATATTGACTAGATATATGTGGATTATTTGAAATAGACCCAAGTATATATGGATTATTTGAAATATACCTATATATATCCAGCAACCAGATCAAGATCCGTCGTGGATACCCATTCAGTGTCAATCAACCAATATCCATCGTGGACGTCTGTTCGTGGATCTTTGCAACCTAAAATTTGGCTTCGTCCATTTGTGCTAGCTTCAACTAGCTTTGTAATCTCTTTTGCTCGTTGGTTTCAGAGGAAGAGGAGATGATTATGTAATTTGAGGAAACCATAAATGAACGAAGAAGAAAAATGAGTGGTGAAGAAGAAGGGAAAGAGAAGAGGAAGAAACGTGAAAAACAAGATAAGTTTCGGGGAAAAAGAAGAAAAATGGGATATTCAAACAATTTTTTCTTTTTTAAATAAGGAATTAATGGGTACATGGATATATGAAACCCTAAGCTATGTATGGATGAGGGAGATATACAAAACCCTAAGTTTTTGTTTTTTGTTTTTGTTTTTAATTGTTTTGTTTTATAAAAATAGTGGATGGGTCTTAATGATAAATACATCACAATATTTGTGAAATTTTGTAATATGTTGAGCTACTTATGTAATAAATGTAGTGGAGAAGACATCATTGTAATACGACTTACAATTAAGGCTTCCTATATAGAATGTCCTTGATCAAATATTAGAGAGACATGCTATAATAAGCTGAATGACAATGATTTTTCATTATTATGAGTTGTTTTTTTTAATATTTTCGTCAATTTTCTTTCAAATGCTCATTTTCAGTTTTTAACTTTAATGTTTACACATTAATCTAAAATAATTATAAAGTGAAATTTTAAAACTCATTTTAACAGTGACAAAAAAATAGTGAAACTTAATTTATTATAATTATCTAATTTAATTAATAAATAATAATATTACAAACAAACCTCGAGTATTTTGTGAAAAAATAAAGTTAAAAGTGATCTTAAAATTTAGGAACTAAATTAAAAATAAAATTCAAAAATTTAGATGGTAATATTTTAAAATATAATTTCAATATATATATATATATATAGTGAACAAATAGAAAATTATTTTTTCCCTATAATTTACGTTTGAAATGGCGGGTTCAGTTCACTGGAATCGGAAACCCTTGTTTATTTTTTTTCAACTCTCACAGACGAAATCGCCATAGAATTTGAAATGAACACTGCTTCAGATTCTCCGTTATCTTCATCTTTATGCTCTTTTCATTCCTCAATTCCCAATTCTTATCTTCTTGAAATGCGATTCCAAGCCATAACAATAAACCCTAATCCGGGTTAGAACTTCCATTGAAGCCCTCTGAATCCACTCTCAATCTCTCCACCATGAGCAATTATAATCCCTATATTCAGCACACTCCTTCCTCATCCTCGTCTCCTGAACCTGGGAAAAGTTTGCTTTCTTTAACTCCACTCTCGATTGCTTGTTTCTATAATGATTTAGGGTTTTGATCGTTGTTTTTATAATGAATTTTTTGGATTTTGTTTAGGAGATAGGATGTGGGATGCGCTGGGTCGCTGTGGGAAGATGTTGGAAGGTTATGGAAAAATGGCAGGGGAAGCTGTTGAAAACGTTTGGCATCACAGTTAGTTTTTCCCCCCTTCGATCTAATTTGGTTTTAATGTTTGAGTTCATATTATTTAAGTGCGATTTTTGTACCATCATAATTGGTTTTCGGATTGATTTTGAAATAGTTAAAATTTGTCATTTTTAAAATACTTGGAAATATACCTTTAATCCCTCAAAATTAATTCAATGTTTTTCTTACTCTTAAAATTGATTTTGAATGATTAAAAATAGTTTACGAGCAGTTTTGAATATGATAAAAGTGGTTTAACAATTTTAAAATCACTCCCAAACATGTCCAAACATGTTTTTTGGTAATCTTGAATGTGAAAAAAGTAATTAACTATTTCAAAATCACTCTCAGATCCTTAGTACATGTTTGTCGATTTTGAAATTGTTACTATCACTTTTTATCATGTTTAAAATTACTTTGAGACATGCCTTTAAACACTTAAATATAATTTAATGTTTAATTTTAGACTTTTAAACGCAATTTCATGTCATCAAAATTAGTTTTGAATGATTAAAAGCATGTTTTCGAGCAATTTTAAAAATGACAAAAGTGATTTTAACCATTTCAAAATCACTTCCAAACATGCCTTTAATCTTTCGTATTTAGTTAGAGGATGATTTGTTCCATCGATGAACTGATTCTAATAGTGAAACAGATCCTGCTGGATCAGGTTTCTTTATAGTGAACTTTGTGATACCCAACAGGCCATGTTGTTGATAAACGATGGTTTAAATACTACTTTGGTCATGTACTTTTAAAATGTTTATTTTGGTCTTTTTTACTTTCAACTTTGGTTATTTTGGTTCTTGTATTTTCAAACTGTCCGTTTTGGTTCTTGTACTTTTAAAAAGCGGCCATTTTGGTCCCTTATAATTTAAATAGAACTAAAAATGAAGGGACATAATTGGCCACTTTTTAAAAGTATAAGTACAACTAAAGTTGTAACTACATGAACCAAAATGAATATTTTGAAAGTCTAAATACCAAAATGAACTAAAGTTGAAAGCATGAGAATTGAAATGAATATTTGGAAAGTATAGGGACCAAAATGAACCAAAGTGGATAATATAGAAACCAAAATGAACCTATTGAAAGTATAGAAACCAAAATGAACCAAAGTTGATAATATAGAGACAAAAAAGAACCAAAGTCAAAAATACAAGGATTGAAGTAGTATTTAAACCTAAACAATAACATCTCCATTAGGTGGAGGCATGTGATAGAAGGAACTGATAAATAACATGTAAAATGAGTTTTATTTTGGAGGTCTGCTGAATAATGCCATGAATGTTGACTTATTGGCTCCTGATATGCAATATATGTTTGTCAACAGTAAGAGTTAGTCCTAGCATTGGTGATGTTGCAAAGGCCAGGCTTGTTCAAGGGACGAAATTACTTGCTGAAGGAGGACCTGAAAGATTATTCCAGCATACATTTGGTGTTATTCCTGAAGAAAAATACTTGCATTCGTATGCTTGCTATTTGGCAACTCCCTCTGGGCCTGTGAATGGGACTCTTTACATATCCACAAAAAGACTGGCTTTCTGTAGTGAATCCCCTCTCTGTTACCCTTCATCTCCTGGCCAATCAGAGTGGCTCTATTACAAGGTATGTTTGACCCATTATCATTTGGGATGCTGTAGTTTTGATATATCAGAAATAGAAGTATTTCTCAAATTTATATCAAGGTTTAGTTATTGTTACCTTACCCATCTTAGTATTGATTTGAGTGGAATACACTAAAGCTTTTCTGTATTATAAGCATTGAAATGTGTTCTACTTCTAGGACAGAGTGAATATGTGTGAGAAATACTTGATCTTAGTTTAAATAAAATCTTATTATAACAAAAGGGCCTCCTGAGCCCTGACTCGTCCATAGGTACTCTTGCTCCTGATTGTATTGCACATGTTAGAACTTAATTTGCTCTCTATCCCCCTTTGTTATCTGAACACTGTTGAATTGGACTAAATGGGATGTTGGCAGAAAGAATAATTGGCTTAGCTATTGGATGTTTTTGATTTAAATACTACTTTGGTTCTTGTACTTTTAGCTTTGGTTCATTTTGATCTCCATACTTTCAAAATGTTCATTTTGGTCCTTGCACTTTCAACTATGGTTCATTTTGGTTCTTGAGCTTTTAGAGAGTGACTATTTTGGTACCTTAAAAGTGAAATATTAATGAAAATGAAGGGATTGAAATAGTCACTTTTTAAAAGTACAAAGACCAAGATAAACATTTTCATAATACAATGATGAAAATGAATATTTTGAAAGTATAGAGACCAACATGAACTAAAATCAAAAGTAGACGGACCAACTTGACTATGGAAGTTGAGGAGGGATCTCTCATGTGTATTTTTACCCATTTGTAGGTTGTGATAGAGCTGAATCGGGTGGCAAATTTACGTCCATCTCCAAATCTTCTCAACCCCTCTGAAAAAGACATCCATGTGGTTACTAAGGATGGGCATGAATTCTGGTTCCTGGGATTTATATCGTTCAGCAGGGCTCTAAAGAGTTTAACTGAGGCATTAAAGCGTTCCTGTTCCTAGTTTGTTTCGATGAACAGATGGTTTGAGAGTTTCTGCCTCCTCTCTACATTCCATGTCTGTCTTCTTACTTATAGAGTGCTTGTATTTGTTCCTATGTCTTCTTATTGCGACTACCTTACTCAATAAAGATGGTGTATCTTGAAAAAGTTATGTATCTTATATGGGTAAAAATAAAGAACTAATGGTTTCTTAGTGTTTATACGGATGACCTAAAAATTTGTGCTCGTTTGAGATTTGATCAAGTTATTTGAATTTTGTTTTTCTAACCTTTTGTTAGTGTCAGTAAACCCTCTTCCAATTTTTTTTTCCTCCATTGCCCTTCTTACTCTCGTTGCATGTGGATTTGTTGCACTTTGTATGTCTAGGTGTTCTTTTCACAACTCCTTGTCATTGCTCATTTTCTCGATTCCTTTGTCGTTGGTCATCACCCGTTGTCAATTGTTGATCGATGATTGAAGGTGAAAAGTGTCATTGCAGGATGAAGAAGACTCTTGGGGGTGGCGACCAAACACGTGCGAGGGAGAGGGAAGGACACTTTATGGAAAAAGTCACTAATTTCTTATTCATTTTCCAATTCTAAGATTGGTTTGCACATCCGAATTGCTAACTAATATTTTAGTTCATCGTCGTAACTAATTATTACACTCATGTATGGTTATATCTGGGCTATTTTGAAGTATTGTTCACCTGTCTTGGTAAGTTAATGAGATTATGATAACTTAATGAAACTTTACGTCTACATTCAACAACACAAGTGACACCCTCTCCCTTGGTTCTCCTTTAAGCTCATTATGGAGCTGTTCTTGGAGAGTCTATGGTGATTGGTGCTATACTTTGTGATTCAGCTGGCAACACCATTCTCTCTGTCGAGACACTCACGGGTAGAAGTTGATTGCCAAATTTTATTAAAGTTGTTGAAAGGTTCCGATGAATCATCTTGAACTCATATACAAATTTTTATTCACTCCAAGACATGTAACACGGTGGCGCATCAATTTGCTACCCATGCACGACGTTGGAAATTTGGAAAGTTGGTTGGAAGAACATCCACTCATTGATGACCAACGTTTGTCATTGTCCATGTTCTCTTTCCGCTGTTTCTCATCCCTATAGCTCAAGCATAAGTCCTTCACTTATCATTGGTCAATCCAACCTTACTGTGAATAATTTTCTCGCTGGACCAATAATAGCGGAGTTCCAATCATCATCAAAGAATTCTCGTTTGGTGGTCGAAGAAATTCTGTCACTTGTTCGAATCCCCAAAAACCCCATTGTTTATTTCATTTCGTAGATTCTTTCATCATCTTCATCTTCAGTGTTCTGATTCCTCCTGTTTGATTCCCAGTTCTGATTAGACCCACTTCGTCACAATGAAGCATAAGAAGGATTAGACTCAGAATCGTGATCAACGCAATCTACACCATGATCAATCACCTTGACACCAAAGACAATCCCTATGTTCATTATTCCTCTGCTTCCACATCTCCAAATGGGAAATGTTTGTTTTCTTCTGTTCTGCACTTAACGTGTTTGTAAAAATTCCTCTGTGGATATTGATACTCTTTCTTTTTTTCTTTTCTTTTTTTTTTCTTTTGCATATGTTCAGCAGATAAGATGTCGGAAGTGTTGGATCGGTGTGGGAAGAGGTTTGCAGATTGTTCTAAGATGGTAGAGGCTGCAGCAGATGGCATCTGGAATCACTGTTAGTTCTTTCCTCTATTCAAGTTTCTTTCTTTAAGGTGTTTGTTTTCACCTAGAATTCTAACAAGTTTATGGTAGGTAGGAATGCTATTAGGATGTCAGAGGGATATTAAGGTATACTAGTTATTAGTTAGGGGAGTTGGTTATGGAATTTAGTTATAAATAGTGATAAGGAGAATGGGAAGATAATCAATATTTTGGTTAATGAATTAGGGCTTGAGAGTATTTCAAAATTGGGAGGGTCCAAGTACATCGAACACTTGGTTTATCTTGTATTTCTATTATCTTTTATGTCTCTATTTATTTGGGTTCTATTAATTTAGTTCTCTCCATCTTTCTAATATGATTGGTCGAGAGCTTTCAACGAGTCAGTTCTGAATAATTGGAAGAGTTTAGGTCTGTCATGAAATGGTTTCAGGCTTGTCATGAGTTATCATTGATTCCAAATAATCACTGATGTTTATTAATTTAATAGGTACAGCTTTCAATGATTAGTTTCAAACGATTAGAACTGTTTCTTTCTGTAAACAAATGATAACTTCAAATAACAAATGGCATGCTAAAAGTTAAAAACAGAACCAACTTTTCTTGGCAAGGATTTGCTTGGTTCCTTTTGGTTCTTTCTGGAATAATGAAATTCGGACCTGGATTTATATACCTGTTCGATGTCTATCGAGCTTATTAGCGTCTAACCTGCAATGCAATATATGCTTTTCCCAACAGTGAAACTTAGTTCTAGTGTCACTGATGCGGCCATGGCCAGGCTTCATCAAGGAACGAAGTTAGTTACAGAAGGTGGCTATAAAAAAGTATTCCAACAGACGTTTGGTTTCGTCGACGGAGACAAATACTTGGACTTCTTTGCTTGCTATCTGTCCACTTCCTCTGGGCCTGTGAATGGGACTTTGTACATATCCACAAAAAGGGTGGCCTTTTGTAGTGAGTTTCCTCTTTGTTACTATCCATCTCCTGGCGAGCCACAGTGGATCCTTTACAAGGTATTTCTCACCCTTTGTTGAAGATATTTTGTTCTGATGGATTTGAAATAGGATTTTTAAGAAATAAAACTTAGCTGTTTACTGATAAGTAGTTCATTGAGTTTATTTAAGACCGGTTCGATAATCATTTGGCTTTGGATTCTCAAGTTGTGTTTGATTTTACTATTCAAGTGTTTAATTTTGAAAATAAGTCATTTTATAAAAAAATAATAATAATAAAGTATTTGGTAACCATTTAAAATAGTTTTTGAAATGTTTTCGAAGTTTATTTTAAACAATTTTTATCAAAAGAGTTTAAATAAATATGACTCTTTCTGAAAAACATCTTTTTTCTCTAGTCAATCCATATGGGCCCTTAGTTTTTTTAAAAATTAAGCTTTTAAACACTTTTTCGACCTATGGAGTTTCTTTGTTTTGGTATCTACTTCATAAGAATGTTCTCAAAATTCATGTCAAGTTTTGAAGACTAGAAAAAAGTAGGCTCTGTTTGATAACTATATATATATTTTTTTATTTTAATTTTCAAAATTTAACTGGTTAAAAAATCATCAGTAAAAGTAGTGTTTGTAAGCATAATTTTAAAAAATAGAAAACAAAGACAAAACGGTTTTCAACTTTTTTATACTTTCTGAATTTAGCTAGGAATTCAAATGTTACTTTAAAAAAAGATGAAAATCATTATAAAGAAATTGGGAGAAAACAATCCCAGTCCGACCGAACAAGGCCTTAGATATATTGAAGGAAAGACAAAACAGAACGGATACAAGACTTCTCATATGTTTGATGAGAGGTCTGAGACACTTCACAAAAGATTCTACTGACTTAACTCTCTCTATTAACGACCCCACTCACATATACTTCTCTTATCTAACACGTGCGAGGGCCCTGCTGCCTTCCCTCTCTAAGATACTCTATTACAGTTACCAATTCTTTCTCCCTCTAACTTCCATTTGTATTTCTCACCCTTTCTTCTTCGTACACGTGATATGCATAGGTGGCTTCTTGAGTGAAAGAAAAATTTTAGTGCTATGGTACCTCAGCTCATTGTTTGTCATAGAAGAAGCATTTAAAAATGGTGGGTCCATGAAATAAAGTAATATATCATTTAGTGATGTCTTGAATGTTGAATGGAAGGAGTATGTACTACTGTAGTACTATACATTTCTGCTTTTCTTCTCTTAGTTTACGACGAGAGACACAAACAAGAAGAAATAGTTATTAATAGTTGGTTGCCAAGTTTTCTATAAAATTTTTCTATAAACTTGCTTTAGTATGATTATGTTTAATGTTTTGATAGGAAAGGTATTAGCGGGATACCAAGGGTATATTCATAATTAGTTAAGTAGTTTATAAGGAAGGTGTAGTTATAAATATAGTGAGCAGGGAAGGGAGGAAGGAGGAAATACTATGGTGAGTGTGTTAGGACTTAAAGAGTGATCTCAAGAGATTGGGAGGGTCCAAGTACCTCGAATTACTTGGTTTATCTTATAGTTTCATTACCAATCAAATTCAATATATATTTAGGTTCTATCATGTTTTTCCGAATTTAAAGCATGGTGGATCTGCAGTTTGGCAAATAACTATATGATGTACTGCAACAGTTTAATTTTGATCCAATGAATCACAATTTCACTAGGTTTCTCCTGTGAAATTCAATATGAAAATTTTTCCAATTGTTTTTTTTCCTTATCGTGGTAGAAAATAATTGAAGTTCAAATCCATAAGATTAAAATTTAAAAGGCATAATATAAATAGAAATATCTAGTTTTATAGTATAGTTCATAATCTCTCAATGGAGTAAAATAGTCACTCTCCTTCACTGTTTAATGAATGAAGAGATAGTGTATTGGGACTATACTCTTCACTAGGAAAGTATGTGAGCCCATAATTTAATACCATTTAATATACTCATTAAATAGCCTAACATAATTGTCCTTTATTTATTAGCCACTATGAATTAATTTAATAAACTGGGCACCATGGAGTCACTAGCAATGGGTGGAGGAACTGGAAATGCATGAATGCAGGGTCTGATCTTCCTGTAGGACACCATTGATGGATTGTCAGTCCACAGAAACTATAAGCTGTTGTCCAAGAACCTGTTTCTGGCTAGAAGAATAACTTTCTTGGACATCCATCAATTAATATATCCAGAATAGCCCCCCACCCCCCAATCACAATTTTAAAAGATCCACAAAGCAATTGTGTTCCCGCCCACGAACAAGTCAACTGATTCAAATTCAAATAGCCAATGACACAACGGGCGTATCTCGCAACCTCTACCCCGTTTAAAGAAAATTGTTTTAGAAAACGGGGTTTATGAAAAAGGTTTTTGCAAATGTTTGAAAACATGTTTGAGAAAATGGTTATCGTAGGCTAGAAAGCAATGAGAAACAACAACGGCTTAGTAGCTTACAACTCCATGTATGAAGGTAATCTTCCTCTGGCATCTCTAGATGATTATTGAAAAGTAAGTTTAGTGAAATTTGTTCTTCCTCCTAGTTTGGTTTGTTATCGCGTCTGTGCATAAGAGAGTTTATGAAACTATGCTGAAGTCAATGTTTGCATTAAGAATCTCCAATCTCCTATCTCCATCTTTGTGTTTCCATGAAGTATAGTTTAATGGCCCAAATCTGATCTTGAAAACTATGCTTGTGTTAGTATCTAAAATAATTGGTAGTTATGTAGATTCAACAGGATTAATTAGAAAAACGAATCGCCGAGTCTCGTCGAGTTTCTTTGTCCCTTTATCTATCTTTTTCGCTCGTGTTTTCTTCTGTTAATGTCTTTAGTTGCATTCTTTTTCATGACTATGATGAATATGTATGTAGGTGATGATAGCGGTTGATCAGTTGGGGAAAATCAATGCTTCTTCAAACCTTATGGACCCCTCACAAAAATACATCCAAGTAATCACGAGGGACTCTCATGAATTCTGGTTCATGGGATTCATATCATATAACAAGGCTGTCAAGACTTTAACTGATGCATTGCAGCGATCCCGTGCCTAGGTAGGACTCGAAGGATACCAAAATGAAACCGTTTCCTCTCACAATCTCGTGCCTACCTAAACCAACACTTCCTTCTATACTCTTTACATATATTTTCCTGTTTTAGTTAAAGGGTATAAACGATAATAATCATTGAACGTAGATTCTGAAATGTGCATGACCCCTATTTAACTATGAGATACATATTCGAAATTCGTTTACTAATGCCAAGCTGTCGGTCACATTGTGACAGGAGAAATTTGTGTTATTTTTATAAATAAGTTTATAAAATAAAGTTGTTTGTATCTTACACTTGTGAAATCTAAGCAACCCATGCTTTGACTTGGATTATTATTGATTACTTTAGCGCAGGTTGTGCAGAAATTCTAGTGGAGGTCTTTATGATCTTTGTTTTTGGTATCTTCCAAAGCCAAATTCATTTGTTATGCCCTAACTTTTAGGGCATATTTCATCTTCCATTTCATTACAATAACAAAAAAAATATATATATATATATATTTGGGTAGGGGGACTCTAAACAAGAATATTGATCCATGAGCAATAAAAACCTTATATTGTATACACAGGTGGATTTTTAAAGATAAAGAAAACTATTTGCTCAAAATAGCAAAATTTAATCTTCTCTGACAGGAGGTTAATAAAAGTTCGTTGATTATAGAAATTGATAGAAGTCTATCATTAATATATGCGATAGATGCTGATAGAAGTTTATCAATTTTTTTTTTTTTTTTTTAATTTCAATAAATAGTTTGACATTTTTTCTATATGTAAAAAATTTCCGTATAAATATCTAGAAAGAAAAGAATAAAAATAAAAATATATACAATAAATTGCATGAAACAAAACATGTGAATGAGAATTAGATGCTTAGAATTTCACTTTAGGGCTCTCTTTTTATAGGTCTTTCTGCAGAACTGTTTGGTGCCACTTAAGTTGGAGAATCTGTTCTGATTTGGAAAAAACCCATCAGTTAAATATTAAAAATAAGAATATGAATTTTTGTTTTTTTCCCTTAAAAAAAAAAAGAAAAAAAAAGGGAAAAACCATTAACCTCTCCTTCATGCTTTTTGGAGACATATTTTTGAAAACACAAACAATGGAATGGAGAGTAAGAAAATAGAAATTTTGGGAATATGAAAACATCATTGAGAATGAGATGTTTGTGTTTTGGAATATGATTGGAAATTGAAAAGAAATGATGAACTGTATTTAGTATGCAAGAATGGGAAAAATTACTATAATTTGTACCAAAATGAGGAGTACAAGAAAATTTAATTTGGTAGTCTAAGTTAATACATGGAATACACGTCGATTTTACTTTTTTTTTTAGTCCAACAAAGTACGGGATGAATGATTTACATTTCTAACTTCTTTGTTGATGGTACATTATATCAAGAGAGCTATATTCATGCAGGCTTGAATTTACTTTATAAGTACTTAATTTTTGTGTACTAAAGTCATTGTTTTAATCACTGAGAAAGTTAATTCATACCTAGCTTCTAGTATATTTTGACAAGATAATTATACCGTTGATTGCTTAGCTTTTAAGAATTTCACCAATCCAAACATAATTTAGTTGATTAAGATATATATTTTTTCCTAAGAGGTTAAAAATTCGAATTTTCCACCTACATGTTTTTAAAAATTAAAAAAAATGAAAAGAAAAAGAAAACTCATCTTTTTTGCAAACTTTGATTTAAGAAAAATAAGAAGATTCCGAAACCTCTAAAATATTGATCCAAAATCTAAGAGGATCGAACCTTTGAACTCCTGATCAATAATACGTCTTGGGCCAATAATCAATGGTCAAGTCGGTAGCACTTTTAACTTTATTTAATTTGTATTTATTCGTGGAATTATGATTTGTAAAGTGGGTGGAAATCCTAAAGTGTACTTAGTGAAAATAAGAATTTGATTGGGGATAAGAAAACTAGAGTTTGACTTTTGAAATTCAAAGCATACAAATATTGCCGACAAGTAACACAAGTATTTTAGGATTGGAAATTGTTGAAAATTGTAGCTTTATTTTCCAAAAGAATGATGAGTCTTTCCATCTGATTAAGGCGTTCATTAAGGGCTTAATCTCATCATTTTAACTTTTGAAACAAATCTTAGTCTCTTTCTTTTGAGATTATGATCCACTAAAGCAAATTACTCAAACTTTTGGTTCAATATATGCCAAAAGTAGAAAGAGGAAAAATGAAAAAGGAAAAAAAGCATTAGAGAATAGAAGTGTTTTTCCCCTTTTCCCTCTTTGCCAAGCAACTTCAAAGTTGCTTTAATAAATTCATTACAAACAAGAAAAAAAGAGACAATATCTTCTCTTTTTTTTCTCGAATATCAAAACATTATACTTTTATCGTTGATGTTCACTTTTAGTTATTAGTATTCAAATCAATATAAAACAAATAACATCCTAATTATTTAAAATTAATTAACTAAGAGTTATAAAAAAAAAAGTGAGCATTAGTTAGAACTTAGAAGCACATTTGCTTCAGTAGCGGCTGATTGGGATGTTCAAGTTAAAACTTAGAAGCAAATGTATAAGATCTTAAAATTTAAAGACCAAATGGAATATGAATTCAAAACTAAAATTTAGAAGTGTAATATTTTGAAACTTAGGAACTGTTGATGCTAAAATTTGAACGGAGAAATGCACCTGATCTTCACTGACACCAACAACAAATTTGTTG
The DNA here is from genome assembly GCF_009727055.1 of Benincasa hispida. Taxonomy (NCBI): domain Eukaryota; kingdom Viridiplantae; phylum Streptophyta; class Magnoliopsida; order Cucurbitales; family Cucurbitaceae; genus Benincasa; species Benincasa hispida. The sequence goes on from NC_052353.1 coordinate 1,129,688, forward strand.
AAGGGAAGAAGAACTTTGCCTACAAAAGAAAAAACATACAGATCCTATGGTGCTTGCCACATACATTTTGATGCTTTAGCCAGAGAGTATGGAAGCTAGAAAATTTTAAAGTACGATTTAAGTTATCTTATACGAAGTTATAATGATGTATTTATAGAGGAAGTTGACCTAGGTTGTTCAATAGGATTTTGGATTCAACTTAGGATAATTGTATAACCTACCGAGTTGAGGAGAGAGCCCAGTTTTATGTTTGGCTAGACCTTAGCTGAGGCTGAACATCTTCCCCTAAATCCATTTTGGTCCTAAGGCAATACTTTCAATCGAGACATGCGTGGGACATGTCCTATTAACTATTCTGCTAGGGTCGACCTCGACTTTGGCCTTGACCGAGGCCAAGCCAAGCACATAAATTTGGGATTTGACACAAACGAATCCTCTCCCATAGGCTCATTTTGGGCTTAGGGTGTTATTTTTGTCCCAAGCTTTGTTATTTTCTTGACATTGTTCCTTCTATCCTTATTTTATGTCGTTTGTATCCTTCGATCTAAAATTATACATAACATAAATCAAATGGAAAATAAATGCAAATTTTTTTTTACCAAAATTTCAAGAATAAATGGGAATGAAGCACAAAATTTAAGGAAAAATCTTAATAAACTTGTTAATCCTTGATATTTTTATGGGAGGACTATTTTCATTTTAATTTATACTTTTTGCTGTCATGGTCCTTAAATCTGTTCTCATTGGACAAATTCATTTTGGTCACTTGATCAACATTTAAATATGTGTTAGTTCCTAACTTTTTGTTTTATTACATACAAAATCACTAATTTAATACATGTGGCTTCTACTGTTGAACAAAAAAAAAAAAAAAGATTAAGTCAAGATTTTTTCTTTAAAAAATAATTCTTTAAAAATTATCAGCAAAGATTGAAATAGTCTTTATACAAATTCAGATCAGCATGGAATTTGAGGGTTAGAACATGATTTAATTTTTTTCCTCTTTCTTTTTTAACTTTCCTTAAACTAAAATTGGAGAGGTTGTTTCAGATTTGATACATTTTGATTGATGTACTTTCAATTTTGATTCATATTAGTTGTTGTATTTTAAAAAGTGATTGTTTGGATCTCTTATAAATAAAATTATAGAGGGCAAATTGACATTTTAAAAGTACATGGATCAAAACGAACTAAACTCTATTTTTAGATAAACGAAACAACTAAAACATAATTCGAAAGAACAATAGCTCATTCAACAAGCTGAACGAGTCACAAAGTGAACGAATCCCCCCAAACCATCCTCGGCAACCTCATCCAAAGCCCGCTAGCAAGTCTATAGGCAACATCATTTTGTTCCCTTCGATCCTAATAATTGGGAAAGTCATAGATCTTTTATCAGCTGCCAGTCTAGAAATCTCCCTAGAAATGGAAGGGACTTCTATAAAATTAAGACTCTCGTAATTAAGAATGTGAACCACTCTACGAGAGTCTGACTCCCCCAATATAGCAAGATGAGACATGAAGCTAAATGTCTAAGGTCATCCTCAATGGCCAACAGTTCCAATGCAAGAACAAAGAAATGGCCAATCATACTAACATACAATGGTGGATCTAGAATTTTTTTATTACGGGACATAAAATTAATATAAAGTTAGAAGTTGAATCCATAGACTTGTCCTCCTTTCTTCTTAATAGATCTGACATTACCCGCATCGACAAAATCACATGAAACATTACAAAGCACCCAACTAATACCATATAAATCAATAAAGATTAAAAAAAATGCTAATTAAATAAACAAGAGAATGAGACTGACATACCACCAAATTTTTACTTTTCTTGTTTTTTATTCGTTAGTATTTTGGGAATTATGGCGAAAGGGACCAAAAAAAAAGGAAAAAAAAAAAATAAAAACAGAAACTTCTCTTGCTGTTTTGGTGCTTCTTAATATTATTAAATAATTACAATTAGTAAAATTAATCAAAATAATCATTGAAGGTGACGTGTCGCCGCCCCACTAAAACTCAAAGTAAGTAGCCAATTTTTGCTACCAAACAAGGTATTAACCCACTTGACTAATTTTATAATTTTGATATTTTAATAATGAAGAGTGTGATATTCAAATTCAATAAATAAATATCTTTATTTATTGAGTTTTGTTTAGTTTCACATTTTATAATTAACCTAAACGATTAAAAAATATCTTAGGAATATTATATGTATTTAATCTCTTAATGGATTATTAATCTGGTCCTCACGATTTGATCAAATTTTATATATTAATCTCATTTTATCAATTTTTTTAATATAATACCATAAGTTTCAATATACAATCTTTAGGAGAAGTGAAGATTTATTAACACTAAATTATATCTATGTTGATACCTATTATCTATTTACGAATTATGTAATTATGAGTTAGTATCTTCGATTTGACTTATTCTATTAGAATCGAAAAAATCAAAAAATTGGTGACTCTCTGGATTTAACATAATCATAAAAACTAAATTGAAAACTAAACATTTGAACTAAATTCTAAAAACAATAATAAAATTTAGAAAAAGCTAAAATCTCGTTTGATAACTATTTTGTTTTGATTTTATGATTTATAAAATTTAGTTTGTTTCCTCACAAGTTGTTAGTAAGTTTTTCACCCTCCTTAAAAGAAAATGATTGCTAAACCAAATTTAAAAAACGAAATTAATTTTTTTTTAAAAAATCTTTTCTTAGTTTTTAAATTTTGTCTTGATTTTTTTTGAACATGTTTAAAAGTAGGTCTTAATGTAAGAAAACTATATAGAAGTGTTGTTTGTAAGCCTAATTTTTTAAAATTTGAAACAAATAGGTTATCAAATAGAGTTTATTTTTAAAAATTCTAAAAAAATTAGTTTTATTTTTGGAATTTGAAAGATAATTCAAATATTCTTTAAGAAATTTGAAAATCGTATAGAGAAATGATGAGTAAACAAATCTAGATTTAAAAATAGTTTAACTAGCTTTATATTTAGCTTTTACACTTTCCTTTAGATACCTTTATTTTTTTTTCAGTTTATTTTTGGAAAAGGGTTGTATTCTTTTAACATATTTAATGAAATAATTAAGCTTCATCCAATAATCATTTCTTTTTTTTTGGTTATTTGTTTTTGTTTCTGTTTGTTTTCTCTTAATTTTCTTACCATGATTTCTACTTTTCATAAAGAAATGATTTTTTTTTAAATGATTATTCAATGAGACATTTTTCTTTTTCTTTTTCAGTTAAATGGAATAATAATCTGACGCGTTTATTTATCCATTCACGCTATGTCGTCACGTTATGCAAAATCCAAGAATAATTGGTCGGTGTTAGATCATTTTGTATGGGTTCAAAGCATGTCAAGCAGATGGTGTTATTGATCTTTGTTGGGGTGTTGTGACGCATTTGGGAGACTTGTAATTGAGTGGTGTTCAATGGGGATGATGCCTTTTTTATAACCCTAATTGCTTCAATTTGGAGATTCTTTAGAGTTTTCAGACCAAGCCCGGATGGAGACAGGTGTGGTCATATGCCAACAAATTTTGTCAATGGGATGGATGACGGATGACAGAGATTGAGTGAGGTGGACTTGTCCCCCTGATCGGTGGCTTGCCTTGTCACACTCCCTCCCAGGCTTACCTCTTTCACCTAGATAGAGGCTGAAGACAACAAATACTACCCTTTTGTGATACTTGCTGCCTGTCTTGACTAACCACTTTTAAAACCAACTAGAAATATTAACTTGGAAATTAATTTATTTTGTAACACAACTCAAGGTTATACAATTTAATGTTCATACAAAATTTTTACAAATTTTGAACTCAACTTCAATTACCCTAACCCGCAGAACAAAATTTATAAAAAGAAAACTAATCTCGTGGTGTGGCAGACCTTGTCCTTGTGTGGCATCCGAAACTCAACTCTTTTCGCTACTTGAGAGGGGAGGAGGAACAAAACATTGGAAAACATGAGCTGGGAATCCCAGTGAATGGTGATTTTAATATGAACATAGGTTTTTCTTTTGAAAACTTTTTATAAATCATTTAAATGTAAATCAATGCCAAATATCGAAATATTCAATCAAACTCTAAACACAAGTAACGATCGATGAAACATAATAAACAGTAACATGGCATGATCATAGATTTCCTAAAAACATACCCAAGTTCCGAAAATCAAACCAAACCTTGTACCCTCAAGCCTTAGCTGAAGTTAGGAACTTTCAATCATCAGTTTCATTTTCTTGATTGATGAAGAGTAACCTTCAAGATTCAACGTCGATACTTTTATAACTTTCATATGTGCACGCAAAATTGCCCCCAAAAGGCTAAGTACCCCTGTACACGACCTAAAGCCTATGTGTGTGCTGAGGTGGGTCCCAAAAACCTTTCCCAGATACCTTCTCCTTGTACTTGAGTACCAGGTCTCCTATATACCTTCTCCTCGTACTTGAGTATTGGGAGTTATGGGTTTCCCCTATACCTTCTCCTTATACTTAAGTATAGAGAGTTATGGAATTCCCCTATACCTTCTTCGTATACTTGAGTATAGGAAATCCTTATTTCGTTCAGGGAACAAAATATATTTTGCAATTTAGCGGTTTGATAGTTCCATCAATACCACCACAAGTTCCAAATCAACCAAGTCCAGAATTTTTAAATCAAAAAATCATTTCCACATTGAAATAGTAAGTAAAATTTGACATAAAACATATATCCATAGATAAAATATTTTTATTTGAATCAAGAGTTTAAATCAACAAAAAGGCTTATAAAACAGATCATGTCAGCATTCAAAACCATAGAAATATATGTATACAATATCAATCCAAACATTTGAAAGTAAATCACTCACATTTCACTAGCAGGAATTCTTTTGCCTTCCAACTTCCTAGCTCTTACTTGGGTTCTTGATTTCCCAAATCTTTAACCTATCTTGGATTATACAAAAATTAGCTTAGAATCCAAATTTATTTCATTAAGGCTAAAATATCCTTAAAATACCTTATTGGCCCTAACCTTGACTTACCAACTCCAAATAATGCAAGACTACTGGTGTTGGGTTATATGTCCTAAAAACTCGCAGTTTGTAATCTTGTTTACACTAAAGTTTTTATTGAGGTTTATTCAATAAAGTTGTTATTGAATATTTGAATTGCTTATGTCGTTTTATAAAACCTTAAATTCAGTAATCTAAGATCCATGGCTATAACAAGAATACTTGAACTTTATATAGCGACATAAAAGTGGATCAAGTTTGAGTAAATAGTCTAAACGGTCTATAGTATAAGGATAAGGTTGGGTACTTTATCCAGGGGATACTATCGGATACGGCCCACTTTGTATTTAGTACAAACAATGTGATTCTGAATCGTTCATATGGAGACATGCGAGTAGGGGTTTCCTATGCAAAGAATTTGTATAAGACCGGACTAAGAAATAAGTCATTCTTACTTTATAACGTTGTTTACTATTTAAGACTAATTATTTCAAAGCGATGACCTAGGTAACTTGACCTTAATCCTGAGCTAACTATGAACTCTTGTTTATTTGGGATTATCTTTAGATTTGCATGGATGAGGGCTAGCTCAACAGTGTCGGCTCAATAAGCTTTCCATTTGATGGGTAAGACCAAGTAGATAGATGGGGACATAAGGTGTAAGACGAAATGCACTCCTACCCATTTTTAGGGATAGTAGAGAGGTTATTTCTTTAATTGCTAACTCTGGATCTTGAATAAGGGGCCACACCTTCTCATTGTCCCGAGAGGGACTAGATTTGGTGATTGAAGCACAAACCAATTGTTCATTAGAGGATCAATGAGACTTAAGGAGCAAGATGTAATCTCAGGGGTAAAATAGATTTTGACCCAGCTGTTACTATGAACAACCTGTGAAGGGTTAACTTATTAATTATGGTTATATCGAGTGGACAGAAATGTATCTACAGTGAGAGGAATGCAACCACTGCAATCATACAGGACGTTGGAATAACTGGTAAGGAATCGTGCCTTGAAAGAAAAAGAAAAAGAAAATCATTTGATCTTGATTCGAAAGTACTACAACGATTGAGTCTGGTTATAGGTCAAAATCAAACTATACCTTGCCAAAACTGACATGGCCCAATCTCGGTAGTTAACGAATTTTGGTTAATTGGGTTAAAGAGTTTAGTTGGTTAATCTCGGATCCTTGGAGCTCATGATATATAGGTCCATGAGGTCCCCTACTAACTCATATTGGACTAAACCTTAGAACATTATGACAAACAAATTTGAAGTGTTCGAATTCAGTTTTTGAAGTAAAGTGTTAAATATATCCGATATATTTATCCTAATGTTTAATTGTGAACTAAAAATAAAGAGAGGGGGAGAATAGAAGATATTTAAATAAGATTTAAATATCAAGACTATGAATAGAGATTTATATTGATTGGGATTAGGTTGGATTTAATAATTGAATATTAAATTAAATTAATTAAAAAAATTTAATTAATTAATTAATATTAATTTAATTTTAAATTAATAATTAGAATTAATTTTTAAATTAAATGAAATTGGTCAAAAATGTATCAAGAGTCAAAATTGTTGACTCGGTAAAAAAATGCAATAAAAGTCAAAATGTTGACTAAGATTTTGAAAGTCAAACTTTGACCTCTTGACCAAGTTAGTAGAAAGATCCAAGTTTCATCTAGTGGAAAAACCAACATTTGTTGTTGCTAGGTATTGATTCCACTTGAAGACACTAATCCCACTTCCGCTGTGCATGTGTTCGTTCCATCATTTGGCACTTAATAGGCAACAAAAGACAAGTTGGGCACGTAGCTAGAGTAGTCTAGGCGCGTAGGACGTGTTTGTTGGGTGGAGGTATTTGCACAGATGTTGGTTGGGTCTACTGGCATGCTTAACGCATAGGCAGAGGGTGTTGGGTTTTATGCCATAAAACTCGTAGATAGTAAATGTTATTAATTGACCATCATCTATAAAGAGTTATCGATCTTAATTCAATAAATATTATTGATTGTGTTATATTCTATTTTGCCTTAATAACCCTAAATTCAATAAACTAATACCTAAGGTTGTCATATAAGTCTTGAACTGTATATGGAAACATATAAGGATTAATATTCAATAAATAGCCTAAAGGGTCTATAATATAGGGATAAGGTTGGGTACCTTATTCTGGTGACAGTATGGATACGACTCACATTGTATTTGATACAAATGCAAAGATCCAACACGTTCTGTAGATGACACACGATTGTATGGTGAGAGTGGCCAGTTTTTCGACTCAATAAGCCTACCATTTTGGGGACAAGATCAAATGAGGAGCTGGGAACATAATAATACAAGATCAAATTCACTTCTTCCCGACTTCAAGGAAAGTAGATGAGTGTTCCTTTAAGTGGTATCTTCGGGACTTGAACAAAGAGTCCTACCCTCTCATTGGCCCGAGAAGGGTTTCTGTTTATTAGTTGAACCATAAACAGGTTATTCATTAGAGGAGCACTAGTACTTAAGGATACAAAGGTAACCTAAGGGTAAAATGGTGTTTTGACCCAGGTGGTGTTATGGACACTCGTGAAGGACTAACTTGCTGTTATTGGTCTATATCGGTGGACACGAAAATATATGCAATGAAAAAAGTGCAGCTATGGATCTTTAGTGGAGTGTACCCACATTTAACGAATATTGATTAATTTGGTTAATGATTTTAGCCAAATAATCTCATATCATTTGAGCTTCTGATCTGCAGGTCCCCCTTGTTAACTCACTAAAGGATATTAAAGAGGAATGATTTGAATTGTTCAAATCAATTTGAGGAAATTGTATATTAATGTGATTAATATGTAATTGATTATGGATGTGATCTATAATTTAAATTAAGTTGGAGAGAAATATTTGAGTGAGATTCAAATATTTAATTCAAGTGAATTAGATTCATAAAGAATTAATTAATTAAATTAATAGAAATGTGATGCACATAAACGTACGATATTTATTTATATTAATTAAATATATACGTTAAATTAGATTTATTGTATAAATGGTTATTGGATCAATGTGCTAATTAATTAAATAAATGATATTTAATTAATTGAGCACAAAGGTAAATTGGGAAACACTTGGAGAATGGGTTAACCCTTCTCCATATCAATTCTTCCTTATGGCCCCTTTAGGGCAAGAATCTCATTTGATGGGATTTACCCTAACCACCAAAACACAAATCCTCTCTTTACTCTCTAAGAGAAATATCTCTATCTCTTCCTCTTCCAATTAGTTGGATACCACCTATCCTTCTATTGGAAACCTTGAGAATAACAAGGTTATTCTTGTGGTTGTATTCGAGTTCGATTTAGAAGAAGTTCGTGCCAAGATTGAGAGGATTTTTCATGGAGCTCAGGAATCTTCAAAGGTAAGAATAGTTCTCTCTTAGTTTTCCTTCTCCAAAGTATGTTATTTCATATGTTTTGTCACACCCCCTCTTAGATTACTCTTTTAATCTAAAAGAGACTGTGATGGTAGCAATTACCAACTCTCTTATGGCATCCACTACCCATCTAGACTTCTATGACCTGCTTAAATACCCCTGCCATACAAACACGCCATACAAACACAATATATACATACCAATATTGTGTCCACATTAAACTAAGAACATCAAGGGTTCAACACACAACATGCATAACATATTTATAACACAAAACTTAGTGGGTCCCAACATTTCATTACTAGTCTCTAACCACTTACATGACATTAACATAGGCTTAACCAAGGTAGACACCTAGAACTTCTCTTCTGTCTTTTGAGTTGCAGAGTAGCAGCACAACTATCCTCTAGAAAGTTGATTACTACCTAGGGAAAATGAAAACATTTAGAAAGAATGAGCTACTAACTCATTGAGTGACTATTTGAAAACACATGTACTGAAAAGCCAAGCAAACTCATACTTAAAAATTTTAAACATTAAACTATTGAGAATCATTAAACATCATAATCCTTAGTTGAGAGGGAACTTTTTTACTCATTCTCTCAACGTCAATCCTTAGTTGATGCGGAATAATCTCAACACAACCAACGTCAACTCTACTAAAGTGCATATTGTAATAACTGAGTACCGTCATACCTTAGGTACTAGGATCCGAATACCTTCTCAAGTCCTTCAGTACCAGGTTCATCATCAAATCATCATAAAACTCATTCAAGGATTAAAAGCATACTTTGAAACATAAGTAAACTAACATAAAGAGATGTTCAACGCATGCCTCATAAAAAATAAGAATGGGAAGACTTAAGGATCTAAGCAGCCTGTTTGCCTTTCTCTGCTCTCTTCTCTATAAGATATTTAGGGCAATTTCTCTTCCAGCGCCCCAGCTCGTTGCAGTGGAAACATTTCCCTTTCTCTACGGTGATTTTCTCGCTTTTTTTTATCAGCAAGCTTTTTCCTTTTCCCTTTGGCTTTCTTCACTGGAATACTCTTAGTCTGCGAAGACGAGGCAACTTCAGGCTTGGAGGACATTCCTCTCTTCTCAGAAGAAGCAACATTTACTTCTAGTACAGGTCCTAGATCTTTAGTTCTTAACATGGTCTGAAAAGCCTGTAACTCATTAAGCAGAATTGTCAAGCTGTATTCAATTTTATTCATCAAGGCATTGGTACAAAATTGCAGAAAACTCTTTGGAAGAGATTCTAGAATAAAGCCAACTTGACTTCTCTCATCCATCATAGCACCGTTCACTTCAGCCACATTAAAGTGGACCATCATGTCCAGAACATGTTCACGAACATTGGTCCCCTCTTTCATGCGACTATTGTAAACATATTTGATAGCATCATGTCTTAAGGTGAAGGATGACTATCCAAACATCCCTCTTAGAGATTCCATAATCTCTTTGGCAGTGTTCATACCCTCGTGTTTTTTTTCCAAAACGTCAGACAGGCTGGCGAGAATATAAGCACGGGCTTTATCATTAGCCCTGATCCATTTATCAAACGCTTCTCGAACAATTCGATTGGTATTTGAGCTAGGAATGGGAGGACACTCCTCCATTAAGACAAATCTCAAATCGTCTATTGTGAGTATTGTATTCAAATTTGATTTCCAGTATACATAATTGTCCCCAATCAGTTTGTTTGAAGCCAGCAATTGTATAATAGAACTCGTCATTATGAAATTATAAACAAAATTTATAAGTAAATTGCTTTTAAATCTAATCAAGTTTAGCAAAGTGATAATGTACTTATAATCATTATTTTTGTAACGATACTTAAGTGATTTAGAACAAATGCTACCATGGGGCAGTCAAGAATTCCTTCACAAAAGCAAGACAGTTCTTGACCAAATACTACCTCCAAAATAACTCATATTCTGATAGTCATTTAGTTATCGTTTTCGGTCAAGATCATACACTTAGAAAGTCTTGTAAGTGTAGACCCACCATTTTCAGATCTTACAGAATGATGTGAGTATGCCTTCGAAATATAAGACAATACCCAAGACGGAACTATAAGACCCTATTAATTTTACTAAAGCCTAGGTTGTTCCGAATCCTATGTTACAACCCTCCATAGGGATCGCTGTGGTTAACGACTAGCTAGTGCCGCATAGAAAACGACAGCAGGCGCAACATAAAAATCTCACAGTTCAAACTAATGGAGGAGACCGTAGGACAATGTTGACACATTTCCTTCACCCACTTACTATGAACGACTTCCCCCATTCACCTTATTATTGACCCATGCAAACACTTTCCGCATGGATCTCACAGTGTGAACTCTTCAAGATGTGAGAGCTAATAACTTTTATTCTCCCACTGAAGTGTTCTAAATGTTTAGGTATTTTACTTAGGCAAGACGGCTAATTTCATACAACCTAAGTCTAAGTAGTTTATCCAAATATAACTCTTATAATTGGATTTAATCTATAATGTCTAGGTGATAAACCATTTTATTACCTTACATCGCTTACGAATGCTCATAAAACCGATTACCAACGCTCAATTATTCGACTATAATCCCCAGGTAGGAGGTGTTTCGTAGATCGTCAACTTAAATACCCCAGCCTTCGACAGGATTATATACTGGTTGAGTTTGTAACCATAGTTTTACAAGTTTAACGACCTATTTAAACTATTAAAATTAGTGGTTAACCTAAATGAGCATGCAGTTGTTCTTTGTTATGGATTTTAAACGTCTAACCAATTTTATAACAACTTACAAAATTTAGACATGCTTAACATCCACGACAAACAACGAAGGTATCTAATATAACTATTATATTAAACATAACCCTAACATGCATACTATATATCATAACAATTATAACATACTATCAATGCATGTAACATGCTTCCTACGGTGGGGTTTTAAATCTACATGGCATATTGTATGCATATATATGAATTTATTTAATTATCACATACATCTCATGTATAAACAATTAAATACTAATTTTATGGTTTTCGTTTTGCCATAAACAAGCAAACAGATAGCTAACTATTACAAACAACTTCATAACCGTCTTTGAACCGCTCGAACCGCTCCAAACCAAACCCAAAACAACTTGAACTGGGTTGGACGAGTCTGAACCAGGCAACAAATCCTAAACCGAACCAACCACAACCATTTGAGGCTGAACTAGATTGAACCTTAAGTAAACCGATCGAACTGGTTGCTCTCGGTCCAACCTCAATATGTTGCTAAGGCCGATTGTGTAACGCCTGGAGGTAATCGTCTAGTGTCGTCGAATTGGGTTAAGAGGAAGTACACGATCGCATAGTGTTTGCTGGAAGCTAGACGATCGTTTAACTCTATCGCATAGGACTAGACGATCATTTAGTTCCATCTCAGTGCAATCGTTTAGCTCCATCGCATAGTACTAAATGATTGCATAACACCATCGCCCAGTGCATTGAAGTCATCATTTAGCTCCATCGTATAGAACATCATCGAATCGCATAGCATTTATCTACACAATCGCTTAGCTTTGCGACCAAACAATCGCTCAGCGCTATCGCGTAGCACTTCATTGCATCGCTTAGCGCACATCGTTGCTAAACAATCGTATAGTGCCACCATTTAGAAAAATCAACGAATCGTCTAGTTCCCACGACTACAACTAAACGATCGCGTAATGCTATCGTATAGCAAATGAACATATTGCTTAGCTCCCACAGGTACACGATCGTTTAGCATTCAACATCACAACGACCAACGCATATTACTAAACGATCGTATAGCTTTTCTTCTCATCATGTAACGTCTGGAGCTAAACGATCGTTTAGCAACTGGACCTCAGTAATAAATTTAAGCAGAAGATGAAAACTCTGGAACAGTAGCTCGACCTCCTTCGCTTGTTTCTTCAATTACATCTTAATTTCAACTCTAATGATTCCAAATAAATTACAGACTCTTGTTAACACATAAATGCTCATCAAACAATAGCCAATTATAAATTTAGTTGAGAAATTAAAGAGAATTAAAATTCCAAAACAGAGAAAACCGTGCATCAGTTTCATATATTTCATGAAAAAACACCCACCTTACCAAAATTAGACCGAATTGAAAGGTTAAAAGATGCTCTAATACTAATTGTTAGAGTTAAACAACATGCAGTGGAAGTATCAAGGATCCATAAGTATTCTAATTCACTAATTTTGGCAAAAACTAAAGCATGTTGTTCATAAAAATGGGTTTTCAGAACATACCTTTGAAGAACTCTTCAAGAAAATCGTCTGTTCAACTGCTGTCTTCACTTGATATCAACGTGAACCACCTCAAAACCTTCCCTTATATGCTCTTGGTAGCAGAGTTGTGGGACTCAAGAACAGCTTGAAGATGTAAAGAAACAGGGAAAGCTCACAACAGCAAATTGAAGAAGACAGTTTCTTCTTCTCCGCGATTTTTCTCTCTGAATTCTGTATTCCTCTTCTTCCTCTCCAACAACTCCAATCTTCTTTATATATCAAGATGAACATGCAAAGAGTTGGAGTGCATGGCTTGCAGCTCATGCTTGGAGAATCGAAGTAGTGAAGATCATGGTTTGTGTGTGAACATAAAGATGATGATAATGGAAAAAGCTCTTTTTCCATTATATACAAACATGCAAGACGTTTTTCCATTTTCTTTTTTAAAATACAAAATGACTTTTAAATCATTTTAATTTAAAATTTATTTTCTTAAATTAATTTTTGCACAATAATCATCTTTGTATATATTAATCATATTTAAATATTTATTCTATTGTTCCGTTTAATTTGAACGTTTCAAATTAATTTCACAAGCTACCTTAAAGCGTACCCATTTACGAGCTAGTAAAGGGACCTCGCGGACCTACAGATCATGGGTTCCAACAATCCGAGATTAATCGGCTAAACTTATTAGACCGATCTAACCCCCATTCGTTAACTAATGAGTGATTCTACTAAAGCCCATAGCTGAACTCCCCTCACTATAGATATATTATGTCCACTCAATATAACCATGATTAGTAAGTTAACCTTTCACAGGTTGCTCGTAAGAACGGCTGGGTCGAATCTCTGTTTTACCCCCGAAATTACCTCTTGTTCCTTAAGTTCCACTGATCCCCTAATGAACAATTGATTAGGGATCTAATCAAAAAATCGAATCCCTCTCAAGCCAATGAGAGGGTGAGGCCTCTTGTTCAAGACCCAGAATCAGCACTTGAAGGGAATAACCTCTCTACTAACCCTAATCGGGTAGGAGTGAATTCCCTCTTGCAGCCTATGTTCCCATCTATTCATTCGGTCTTATACCAAAATAGTAAGCTTATTGAGCAGAGGTAATTGGTCTACTCTCACCGTTTACAGATCAAAAGAAAATCCCGAACAAACAGAAGTTCATAGTTAGCTCAGGATTAAGGTTAACTTACCTAGGTCATCGCTTTGAAGTTGTTAGTCTTAAACAGTAAACAACATTATAAAGTAAGAGTGACAAGTTTCATGGTCTGATCATGCACAAAACTCATTTGCACAGGACACCCCCACTCCTCAAGTCTCAACATGCACGAATTAGGATCACTTTGTATATAGCACTTTACAACTCTTTGTAACAACTGCAGAGTAGGCCGCATCCAATAATGTTACCAGAATAAGGTACTCAACCTTATTCATATACTATAGATCATTTTGACTATTTATTCGAATCTGATCCACTTGTATGTCTCCACATAAAGTTCAAGTACTCATATAAAAGTCAAGGGACTTAGATTTATTGGATTTCTAAAAAACAATATATTCAACAACAACTTTATCGAATTCTCAGAATAAGTTCTAATGTTTACAAATCATGAGGTTTAGGACATAAAATCCAACAGGTGCTTAAGCTGAAAACCTTTACTTCTTCACCAATGCAAGGCCCTTACCCATCGCTTAGCTCACCACTAGTACGCACACATAACCTCTACTTAGCTAGCACATGCTCATTCTCCTACCTTCGCCCACGACTCACGCCTTGCAAGTCTTTTATTGTTGCGCACGGCCGACTAGCTTCTCTTTCTCAACGTCTTAGCGCATACTCAAGTTATCGCATTGACCAACGCTCAATGCATAGCATCCCCTCGACCATCGTTTAGTTAACCCACGCTTAAGCCTTACCTTCCATTAACGCATGACTAGCACCTCACCTAACCTCCTTGGACGTGTACGATCGTCGCACACCTAGGCTTCACCATTCAACACATCTTGGCATCAACACTTTGTTTCCAACACTTTATACCCAAGAGCTTTAGGTATCAACATTTAGATTATTCTCTTCTTCCTTTAGCATTCTCAAACCTCTTCCCTACGATTAATATCATCATAAGTTACTTAACACATTGATTAATCATACTTAAGCAGGGAAAATAGGGCACGGAGTTTACATGTTTTGTTTTAGAACACTATTTTATTTATTCAAAAACCAGTTTTTGAGATGCAAAGCGTTCACACGCTTCCGCTCGAGATTTGAACCCTACAGTTGGTATCATAGTCAATTTCTTGCATCTTAAAATAATTTTAGAGGTGGATTTTCATTTTGAATGAAGGTTTTCAAGATTGGACGTTTTCAATTTTGGCACTTAGGTTACTTTTAATGTGATTAAAATGTAAGGGTCCATTGTATTTTTTGGGGGCATTTAATTTTTTTTCGAGTCTGTAAGTTCGTGTCGATCTAAAGAGCAAGTGTTACTGAAGAGATCCGAAAATACAGAGGTGTTCAAGACAAGTTCGGAGTAGAAAACGTACAAAATAAGGCATTCTACCTACAGCATTGCAATGCTGAAAGGTGAGGCACAATGCAATGGAGTCGTACATCACGACACTGTTCCTCGTCGTTGCAACGCTACGAAGTTTGACGAAAGTTGGTGGCGCGCACGAGCTTAAGGAGTGTTGAAGTTTTTTTTACCTAGTTTGTTTTTTTGTTAATTTTAGGATTAATTAACTAAATTGATATAAAAGTTATATTAATTTAATTAATTAATATTGCATTAAAAATTGGTCTAACTTTTGTTATTTAAATTAATTTAATTATGCATTGGATGTATGTTAGATTAATGTTTGAATTCATATTAGATATTGTATGTCCTATAGATTAAAAAAATTCCACCTTAGGATAAACATGTTCAAGCATCATAATTATATAAGAGTTATATTTTATGGATGCATGATTAAATTAGCATGCTCATGCATCATAATATAAGTGTTATGTTATAAGGATGTATGATCACATTAAGTATGTTCATGCATCATGCTATGTTATAATTGTTATAATGAATGGTGGAATGATGTATGTGAATGCTTGATTTTCATGCATGATTAATATAAGTGCTATATTTATCAAATGAGAATGAAATTGCATGACATTACTTAGATAAATATAATTGTTGTATTTATTCAATGTCATTAGATACAAATTTATAGATTTAAATAAAGCATTAAAATATAAGTGTTATGTTTTTAATGAGATAGATTAAAATCTATAATCAAGAGTCACATACAAACATAGGTCCAAATTAATTTTGAATGGTTTAAAATTAATTCACAAGACAAAAGTTGAAAGTATTTTTAATGAATTAGAAATAAGTTAATCTTTTAATTTGTTTTATTAGGATTAAAATGAAGTCCGTTAAAAGATTAAATTTATAAAATAATTACCCATAAGGGACCTTTGTCTAAGGAACGTTTTGTCTAGGTGGGGGTATTTAAGCTGACAAAAACAGAACACCTCCAACTGGGAACCGATCTGGAAGATGAATTGGGCAAATATTTTATAAGCATGCAATAAATTATTGATTTTATTAAATACTTTAATAAATAAAATTAAGTATTGTTAAATTATTTGATATAGAGCAAATTAAAAGGACTTAGATAAATTCATTAGCCGGCTTTTAACTAAGTATAATAAAATCCTATAAATATTAGAATACTTTAGTGGAAGAAAATTAGTATATGAGATACATCAAATTTTAGCTCTTATATCCCTAAGAGGTCATGCTGTGAGATCCATGCTCGACTTCATGTCACCCTGGACGCAGTCTCCCTTCGGAAAGTGTTTGCATGGGTCAATAGCAAGGTGAATAGGGAAAGTGTTCATAGTAAGTGGGAAAGGGATGCATGTCAACGTATCCAACATTCTTCTCCATTAGGTTACACCTTGAGATTTCTATGGTCTGCCTGCGTGTTGTCCTAGAGCGACCTTCCCTTTGGAAGACCTGACCATAGGAGTCGGAACAACACAAACTGGATAGGGTCTCTTAGGTTAATCTTCAACAATTGTCTTTCCTTTTGATGGCCTGTTAAACTGTACCTCTAGGAACCGAAAATGATAGTGTCACACTTACGATATTAAGTAAGCTAGTTAATGAATCATTGATAAAAAAAAAAATGTTAGCTAAAAACTATAGGAATAAGAGTTATTCTGGTATTAGTGACTAGCTGATATTGTCTTAATTCGAGGGAGGAGTAGTTGATCACCCTTAGGTGGTTGTTGCTCTAAACCTTTGAATTATCATTGCAAAAACTAAATCATTAATTTAATTAAGGTTCTATGATTACATGTGCTTTTGCTAAATTGATTGGATAATTAAGTAATGGGTTAAGAAAAATATAACTAATACGGTCAATTGTTTGTTATTCGTTTCAGCATGTCTTTTATAATCATTTCCTTGCTTAAAAACGAAAAATTAACCGGTGAAAACTATCCGACGTGAAAATCTAACTTGAATACAATTCTAGTTATTGACGATCTGCGATTCGTCTTGACGGAGGAATGTCCTCCAGTCTCTGCTCGCAATGCATCCCAAGTTTTAAAGAATGCTTATGACTGTTAGATGAAAGCCAATGGCAAGGCCCGAGTCTACATCTTGGCAAGTTTGTCTAACGTTCTTATCAAGAAGCATGAGGCCATGATATCCGCGCGTCAGATCATGGAGTCCCTCCAAGAGATATTTGGACAGCCACACATTCAGATCCGACACGAAGCCCTCAAATATGTTTATAATTCGCGCATGAAGGAAGGGCAATCAGTGAGAGAATATGTTCTCAACCTGATGATCCAGTTCAATGTCGCCAAAATGAACGGGGTGGTCATCAATGAGCAGAGTTAGGCAAGTGTTTCCACTGCAACATGGATGGTCACTGGAAATGCAATTGCCCTAAATACCTCACCGAGAAGAAGAAAGAGAAGGAATAGAATCAGTTCCTTCCAGCAACTCGAGAAGGGTGAAATGACGCTCAAGGTTGGAACGGAATATGCCATTTCAGCTCACAGTGGGAGCTGCTAAGTTGTTTTTTGGAAATAGATTTTTGTTTTTAGAAAACTTATATATTGTTCCTAAAATGAAGAGGAAACTTGTTTCTATTTCCTATTTAATTGAACAATCATACTCTGTTTCTTTTTCATATAGTGAAGTGTTCATTATGAAAAATGGTGTGACTATCTGTTCAACTAAACTAGAAGACAACTTATATATATTAAGACCAACTGAATCAAAAGAACTTTTAAATCATGAGATGTTTAAAACTGCAAATACTTAAACAAAAAGGCGAAGACTTTCTCCAAGTAACAATGATACGTATCTTTGACATTTGAGATTAGGTCACATAAATCTCGATAGAATCAGGAGATCAATAACGAATGAACTTCTAAATAAGTTAGAACATTCATTTCCTCCGTGTGAATCCTGTCTTAAAAGAAAAATGACTAAAGGACCTTTTCGTAGAAAAGGTTATAGAGCCAAAAAGCCTTTAGAGCCCATACATTCGATCTTTGTGGTCCAATGAATGTAAAGGCTAGATGAGAGTACGAATACTTCATCTCTTTCATAGATGATTATTCAAGGTATGATTACGTATACCTAATGAAGCATAAGTCCGAAGCCTTTGAAAAGTTTAAAGAGTATAAGGCTGAAGTTGAAAACCTATTAGGTAAAACAATTAAAATCCTTTGATCTGTCGGGGTGGAGAGTACATGGATTTCGAATTTCAAGACTACATGATA
This sequence comes from Benincasa hispida, assembly GCF_009727055.1. NCBI lineage: Eukaryota > Viridiplantae > Streptophyta > Magnoliopsida > Cucurbitales > Cucurbitaceae > Benincasa > Benincasa hispida. Next base: position 1,148,190 of record NC_052353.1, read on the forward strand.
GAACATGAAATTCAATCCCAACTTTTAGCACCTGGTACACCTCAGTAAAACGTTGTATCAAAGAGGAGAAATAAAACCTTATTAGATATGGTTCATTCTATGATGAGCTATGCTCAATTGCCTAACTCGTTTTGCGGCTATGCAGTAAAGACTATAGTTCACATCTTGAACAATGTTCCCTCGAAGAGTATTTTGTCCTGCACATGCGTTAGTGACAAATCCTAAGAATTTGGAACCTCTTTCAAGCTTATGTCAATTTGTTTGTTACCCTAAGGAAACGAGGGTGGTTTGTTCGATGACCCTTAGGAAAATAAGTTGTTTGTATCGAAAAATGCTACATTTTTAGAGGAAGACCATATGAGAGATCATAAACCACGTAACAAAATAGTATTAAGTGAAGCTATTGAAGAATCAACAAGGGTTGTTGATTCATCTGGTTCTTCATCAAGAGTTAATGAAGAAGTCAGCATTTCAGGTCAGTCTCATCCTTCTCAATCTTTGAGAGTGCCTCGATGCAGTGGGAGGGTTGTTGTGAGACAACCTTATCTTTACTTAGGTTTAACTGAAACTTAAGTTGTTATACCAGATGATGGCATTGAGGATCCATTATTCTATAAACAGACAATGAATGATGTAGACAAGAACCAATGGATCAAATCCATGGACCTTGAAATGAAGTCTATGTACTCCAATTCAATATGAGAGCTTGTAGATCCACCTGATGAGGTTAAACCCATAGGATGTAGATGGATCTATAAAACAAAGAGAGATGTAGCTAGAAAAGTACAGACCTTCAAAGCTAGACTTATAGCAAAGGGTTATACCCTAAAGGAAGGGGTTGACTATGAGGAAACTTTTTCCCTTGTTCCTATGCTTAAGTTTATAAGAGAATATAAGAATTTTCTTATCCATAGCCATTTATTATGACTATGAGATATGGCAAATAGATGTCAAGACTGGTTTTCTGAATCTAAATCTTGGAGAGAACATCTTTATGTCTCAGTCCAAGGGGTTCATAGCCCAAGGTCAAGAACAAAAAGTTTGCAAGCTAAATCGATCCATTTATGGGTTGAAGTAGGCATTCAGATCTTGAACTCCTACCTATGAAAGCGGTCCTTTGATTTGTATGGGTGAGAGTGGCCAGATCCTCGACTCAACAAGCCTACCATTTTGGGGATTTATCTGATTGAGGAACTGGAAACACAGCTACGCAAAACGGAATTCACTTCTTCCCCGGGGTCAGGATAAGTAGATAAATTGTCTCTTAAGGATTGATTCTAAGGCTTGAGCAATATGGCGTTACACCCTCTTCTGGCCCGAGAGAGGTTTGGTCATAGTTGGACCATGACTCATTGTTCATTAGAGGGATTAGTGGTACTTAAAGAGTTAGATGTAACTATAGGGACAAAACAGTGTTGTACTTACAAGCAATTTGTGAAGCGTCATCGCACTATTGACTGGTTATATCCAATGGATACAGAAATATATCTATAGTGCGAAGAGTGCAGCTGTCGATCTTTAGTGGAGTACCCGACAAGATGTTGAATAATATAATTAAAGGAGTATAATTAATTATTCAAGTACCATTGAAGCTTTAAGCTACAGGTCCATGTGGTCCCCTCTGTAGCTCAATAGGGATTGTTTTGGATTAATTTAAATTGTTCAAATTAATTGAGACAATTAATTATATGTGATATAATTAATTTAATTTAATTATATATGATATAATTACTTTAATGTATTAGATACATTATAAAGTTTATTTGAGAGGAAATAAATATTTGAATATGATTGAAATATTAATTATGTGAATTGAATTCACATAATTAAGGTTAATATAAATGAGATTTATATTAAATATCGTTATTAAGAGAATTAAATCCATAGGTTATATTGTATATGATACAATATTAAACCATAGGCTATACACTATATATGATATAACATACAGTTTTATACATACATGCATACATACATACATATATATATATGAACTGATTTATTTATTTTAATTTTTTGAAATTAAGGGAGGGAAATAACTTCCCTCCCCTATTCTCTCTCAACAAACATAAGTGAGTGGGAGGTTGGAAGGTTTTCATCTTCTTCTTCATTTTGACAGAGGAGAAACAAACAAAGAATCAGTTCTGAAATTTTTTTTTCCCAATCTCTCTTCTTCTCTCTCAATTCTCATTCCATCTCCAAAAATCACAGAGCCCACAAACTCCTGTGATTCTCATCCCAGAGAATACAAAAGGCTCTAATTGTTGGTGTCTAAATTAGTACTTCGAGTTTGTGGCCATTTGGAAATCTTTTTTATTGTGATTGTTTCAGATCGAAGAGGATTCATATGAAGAAGGATTCTTCAGAGGTAAAGGTTTTCTTATCCCTTTTCTATTTTATTTTACATTTAGCATGTTGTAGTTTTTATTTTGTTGCATAATGATTTTGTAAAAATGTTGAGTTCTGTAAAATTGGGATTTTGGTCTGTTCTTGCAACCGCTCACGAACCTTCACCAGTTCTTTCACTTTCAACAGCTGATGCATAAGGAATCTTCTGCATCTCCTTAGTCTCAAGTACAGTTTTGAGGCATTGACTTAAATGAAATTTATCACCTTTAGCAACATGGGTATCTTCTGATGCATAATTTTCCATGTCAAAACTACTTAAAAAATTTTCAATGTATTTCTTTTATGACAATCTCAAAATACCTTGAGAGCGATCTCGTAGTATTTCAATTCCTAATACAAAAGAAGAATAACCAAGATCCTTCTGAAGGAACTCTTATTTAAGAGTACCTACAAGCGGAAGGGGGTCTTTTCAATTCATTGTAACAGAATTTCCACATATACATTCAAACATACTAAAATGCATTTATAATGCTAAAGAGATCGAGAGATCATACCAGTTGAAGACTTCTTCTTCACAGCAAATCTTGCTTTTGCTGAGACGGTAAGCTATTGCTCAGCAAAACCCAATCGTCTACCTCGAACAGGCTCCACACGAACAGAAGGAAACAGAGATGACACCACCACTCAGAACCCTTAGTACTCTTGGAGTGAGAATTCAAAGGATAGGCTTTGTTCGGATTTAGTAGAGGGAAAGAGGAAGAGAGATCGTATACAACAATCAAGCAAGTAGGAGATGGGCTCGTCTATTGTATAGACAAAATGCTTGATCGTTTAGGTGAAGTATAGATCGTGTAGGAAAAAAGTAAGCGATCGTCTAAACGATCGTGTAGGAAAAGGTAAGTGATCGTCTATATGATCGTTTAGTAAATATCGGGCGCTAAACGATCGCTTAGGAAAAGGTAAACGATCGTTTAGTAAATAGCGCGTGCGGGTGTAATCATTAAGCGATCGCTTAGCACTATCGTATAGATAAGCGATCGTTCAAGCACTATCGTATAGACACAGATATTCTAAGCGATGACACACTTCAACACAATGTCCGCGCATCTCATGCTTAACACACCATGAGCTATTTATGCGTCTCAAAGTGATCTTTCAACTTACTCATCCGTTATTAAAACAAAAGAGACATTGTCCCATTACCCTTTTAACCGTCCAATGAATGTGATCACATCATATTCATAACTTATTAATTAATATCATATATTAATCATAGTATTTTTCCTCCACTAGTTATAAATCATATTTATATCCAATTTCTTCCAAATTAATGTATCTCATATATAAAGTTAATTATATCATATATAATTAACTAGTTCAATTATATCATATATAATCGAACCCCCCCTTGTCAATTTGAACATTTCAAACTAATTCTCAACTTGTATCCAAGCTACCAAGGGGACCTTATGAACCTATGGCTCGAAACTCCAATAATACGTGAATAGCTAACTAAACTCTTTAGTCACGATATCCACCATCCGTTAACTGTCAGACATTCCACTAAAGACCAATAGTTGAACTCCTCTTACCATAGACATATTTCTATGTTCATTAGATATAACCAATCATCAGTATGATGACCCTTCACAGATGCTCGTAATTACAGCAAGCCAATTTACCGTTTAGCCTTTGTAATTACATCTTACTCCTTAAGTACCACTGATTCCTTTAATGAACAATACAACATAGTCCTACTATGTGTGAACACCTCTCGAGCCATGAGAAGGTGTGTGGCACCACATCGTTCAAGCCCCAAGATCAGCCCTTAAGAGAGCAATCTATCTACTTACCCCTGCTTTGAGGAAGGAGTGAACTCCATCTTGTGAAGTTGAGTTCCCAGCTCCCAAATCAGACAAATCCCCAACTCACTCAAGATTGAGGTCATGTTGCCTATGGTCATCCTAGTGAAGTGAAGTCTCAGTCATGAATGGAGTTATATGACGAGATGTTAACACTTCAAGGTCAGGTCTTCTACAAACTCTTTATATAGGACGCCCCCGCTCGCATGTCCGCTACACAAATCATCTGTGATAAGTCACAACACTTGTAACAATTCCACAAAGCGGGTCACGTCCGTAGTGTTACCAGGATAAGGTTTTCCTCCTATATCCATATACTACAGACTATTTTGGTTGTCACTTAAGACATGATCCACTTGTATGCCACTACATACATGCTTAAGTTACATGAAGACAACTAGGGATATTAAGTTTATTGGTTTGTGGTAAAATAAAAAAAAACATCTAAATGTGCGGAGTCAATAAGTGAAGTAAATATCATATATATACAACACAAACATTCTTACAAAGTTGTTTACAAACTACAGGACACGAAAATCTAGGGCATAAACCCCAATAATCTCCCACTTGTCCTAAAGCAAAGTGGGGTGTATAAACAAATATGTACAAGACAATAAACTAGGGCATAAAAACCTAGTGCAACAAAATCTCCCATTTGTCCTAGTCCAGCTGCGGGCGGTCCCGTGGACCCATACTCTGAAGGTGACCCTCAAGCATTGTAGTCGTGAAAGCCTTAGTAAACGGATCAGCAACTTTTTGCTTCGAGGCGATCTTCGTGATGATTATGTCTCTCGATGCACTATCTTGCGGATCAGATGATACTTCCACTTTATGTTTGTCGGCCTGTGATTTCTAGGTTCCTTGGAATTTGCCACAGCACCACTATTGTCACAATAGAATTCTCTAGTTGTAAATAGACCCAATCTGTAACAAAGGATTATCCCGGACCTACACCGAGGTATTGACGGTGATTCTCAAATATCGCAGAATAGAATTTGATACGATGAGATAGAATGCAATAGAAACAAAGACACAGGGAACGAGATTATAAGTTCATAACCCTAGCCCATTCCCATTTTGGGTGGAACAGATCTACTAATTCTTTGATTCCAGTTAGTAAAAGGGATCTGGAAGAGGGTGATGAGCCTAGACATATCTAGAATAACTTCCAGCTCTATCAAGAACTTTCTAAGCCAGACGGCCTCTTTGGTAGCTTCACAAGTCGCTACGTACTCGGCCTCCATCGTGGAGTCAGTGATGCACCCCTGCTTAGTGCTCCGCCCATTAGCTCCTCCGTTAAAAGTAAATACTGACCCTGAAGTGGACTTCTGAGAGTCTTTATCAGTTTGAAAGTCAGAATCGTGTATCTAGTAAGGATCAAATCCTTAGACCCATACACGAGCATGTAGTCACTCGTTCTCCGAAGATACTTTAGGATATTTTTAACTGTGGTTCAGTGACCTTGGTCTGGGTTAGACTGATACCTACTGACTATTCCCACAGCATAGTAGATGTCTGGCCTTGTGCAGAGCATCGTATATATTCAACTGCCAACGGCAGATGCATATTGGACCCGTCTCACATCCTCAGCCTCTTGAGGCGTCTTAAGGCACATGTCCTTAGACAAAGTGACTCCATGCCTGAATGGTAGTAGGCCCCTTTTGGAGTTCTACATCGAGTACTTGAGCAAGATTTTGTCAATATACGATGCCTAAGACAAGCTAGCACTTTGTTCTTACGATCCCGAAAGATCTGTATACCCAGAATAAACTAAGCCTCTCCCAAATATTTCATTTAGAATTGGGTTGCTAGCCAGTTCTTAACTACAGTCAGTAGACCTACATCATTCCTAATGAGTAGTATATCGTCTACATACAATAGTAAGAAAGATATTAAATTGTTGACTATCTTCTTGTAAACATAAAGTTCATCAACGTTTTGGTCAAAGCCATACGATTTGATCGTAGTATCAAACCGAATAGTGCAAGATTGAGACGCTTGCTTCAGCCCATAAATGGACTGATTCAGTTTGCAAACTTTTTGCCCTTTACCTTAGGCAATGAATCCTTCAGGTTGCACCATGTAAATGGTCTCCTCAAGATTGTCATTCAGAAAAGTCGTCTTGACAATAAGCGGCAATGGACAAGAGGATGTGGATCAACTTTAACATGGTAACAGGTGAGAAAGTCTCCTCATAGTCGACTCCCTCCACCTAGGTATAACTCTTTGCCACAAGTCGAACCTTAAAGGTTTGCACTTTCCCATCAGCACCCCGTTTGCGCTTGTACATCCATTTACAGCCTATAGGTCTTACCCCATCAAGCTAATCTACAAGATCTCATACCGAATTGAAGTACATCGACTTCATCTCAAGATTCATGGCTTTGATCCATTCATCCTGGTCAACATCCTCCATTGCCTTTTGATAAGACAATGGATCCTCAACGTCGCCATCTACCACTATAGCTAGGATTTTCGTGAAATCCAGATAGCAATCATACGAATTCGTAACCCTCCCATTGCGTCGAGGTTCCCTCAACTCTTGAGGAGGAACCGACCTACTAGATAATCTATCATCAACAACTCTAGTAATGAAACGGGTCCTTCAACAACTCTTGTTGAAGTTTCAGTAGCTTCTATGGAAAGCTCGCTTAACACGACTTTACTACGTGGACTATGCTCTCGGATATGATCCTCCTCCAGAAAAGTAGGGTTCGTGGAAACAAACACCTAGTTTTCAGAAGGATCATAAAAGTAACCCCCTTGTGTACCTCTAGAGTAGCCTACAAAGAGACACAACCTCGATCGTGATTCCAACTTCTTAGGATTTTTCTTAAGCACATGTACTGGGCAACCCCATATGCGGAAGTGACGTAAACTAGCTTTATGCCCATTCCACAACTCAAAAGGTATTCTTGCAACACTCTTAGAAGGAACACAGTTGAGAATGTATACTGCAGTCTCCACTGTGAAACCCAAAAACGAGTCTGGTAAGGAAGCGTAACTCATCATCGAACAAACCATGTCTAACAAGGTTCTGTTTCTCCTCTCCGCTACACCATTTTTTTTAGATGTACCCAGTGCCAAAAGTTGGGAAACGATTTTATGTTCTAATAAATAGTCCTGGAACTCATAATCCAAAAACTCTCCACCTCGATTTGATTGAAGTCTTTTAATTCGTCTATCCAAAGCATTCTTAACTTCGGCCTTAAATAATTTGAACTTTCCAAAAGATTCAGACTTTCATTACATCAAATAGACATACCCATATCTCAAGTAATCATCAGTCAAACTGATAAAGTACTCATAGCCTCCACGAACTCATACATTCATAGGACCACAAAGATCAGAATGTATTAATTCTAGAGGCTCTTTGGTTCGATAACCTTTTCTAGTAAAAGGTCTTTTAGTCATCTTACCCTCAAAGCAAGATTCACACACTAGTAAAGAATGTTCTTCTAACTCGCTTAGAAGATCATTCTTCACCAATCTCTCAATCTTATTGAGATTGATGTGCCCTAATCGAAGGTGCCAAAGTTGGACTTTTTTTTTTGGAGAAACTCGTTGGCGTTTAGATTGAGTTACGACTAGAGATATCCAATTTTCCCATGGAACCCCACCCTGAACGGGGTGGGGAATGAGGGAGGGAGTGGGGGAAAAATTCTCGTGAGCTAAATGGGGATGGGACGGGAAATGCATTCCGTCCCCGCCCCCGCCCCAATTAGCTTGTTAAATATTTAGTTTATAGATTAGGGTTATTAAATGTTATATGTTATTATTATTATTTATATAAATATTACATTTAAATTTCAAATTTGATTTATTTATTAAGAAAGATAATGAATATGTTTATAAGTATTAGAATTATATACTGTGAATAATTTGATCTTATATTTATTTCTTTCTACAAAAAAATTAATTAAACTTTTTTTAGGCCTAAACATTTGAGAATATTATCTTTAAATTCAAAATTGTCATATAAAACTAACCATAATAAATACTTTAAGATAAAATTAATTATTTAATTAAATTTTTCTCGACATTAATGATTTAAATATAATTGCTTTTTAACAAAAAAAAAAAAAAAAAGTAACGGGAAAAAATTCCCCGCGAGGAATTCCCGCCCCGATCCCCGTGGGAAATTTCACGAAGATGGAAAATGAAATGGGGAATAGGAAACGGGGACGGGGATGGGGAATGGCATCACCGGCCACGCCCCGCCCCGTGGACATCTTTAGTTACGGCAGATTTAAACATCTCTATGTTATAGAGAGAACTTAAGGCTAACGGTCTTAGCACATACAAGTTATTTTCCAATTTAGCTATACAAATTTCAACACCATCCTTATGAATAAACGCTTTATTCAATTTAAAAGAAAGAGTGTAATTGCATTGTAGCAGACATTTTACCGAAATAAGGTTCCTTTTTAGTTCAGGAACTACAAAGACATCTTTTAATATAAGAAAACCTATTCTGTAAAGTTAACTGGATGTCTCTCACTGCCTCAGCTGAGATGACGTGCCCAATGCCTACTCGCAACGTCATCTCACCAGCCTCCAGCTGTCGTCAGGATCTAATCCCCTGAAAAGAAGAACATACATGATTAGTGGTGCCCAAATCAATAATCCAAGCAGAATCATCATTCTCCACTAAACAAGTTTCTAACACAAGTAAATCACATTTACCTTTGTCTGCCTTGGTTTTAGCCCTGGCTGCCTTCTTTTCCTTCAGATAACGAGGACAATTCCTCTTCCAGTGTCCGTCCTAGTTACAGTGGAAACATTTTCCTTTTTCAACCAGTAGTGGACATTTTTTCTGGGCAACAGGTGGCAGGTTAGCAGGCGCATTCCCTTTTCCTTTACCACCCTTCTTCTTCTTCCCCTTTCCAAAGTTAAAAGTTGAAGGTGCAGACTTTGTTCCTGAGGTCGAACCTTGATAGAACCTTTTAGAAGACGAGACAACATTTGCCTCACCTACCTTTTTCTCCATACTTTTCAGCAAGGATTGGTAAGTCTGTAACTCGTTGAGAATAGTGGTAAAGGTATAGTCTACTTTGTTAAGAATCGTAATGCTAACAAAGTGGAGAAAGCTCTCCGGCAATGAATGCAGGATAATGCTAACTTGACTGCCCTCATCGATTTTAGACTCATTCATCTCCATCATATTCAGCATGTGTTCACGAACAAATGTGCCTTTCTCCATTTATTTTGGAGCTGAAGATGTGTTTTAGAGCCTCATGCTTGAGTTATCCAGACGGTTGTCCGAACATTCTCCACAGGGACTCCATGAACTCACGTGCTGAGACCATAGACTCATGTTTCTTGGCCAACACGTCACTAAGACTGGCCAAAATATAGGTTCGAGCCTTCTCGTTTGCCCGTGTCCAACGCATGTATGCCGCACGAACATTTTAAGTAGCATCTTGAGGTGGAATAAGAGGACATTCCTCTATAAGGACAAACTTTAGATCCTCGATGATGAGTATCGTCGTGAGCATATGTTTTCAACTTGAATAGTTTTGGCCATTCAATTTTTCAATGCTAAGTAAACTGATAGTGGTTGTAGCCATTGAAAACCGTTGCTAAAAAAATGAATAACTTCTCATAAGACTTTGCAAAAAACCACATTTTTAACCAATTAGTTTTAGCAAAACAGATTCCAAATACCCTAAGTGATAAGACTTCTATTTTGCAATGATGCCTTAGCGAGGCAGGACAAACATCACTGGTGGGGTGATTAGATGTCCCTTCACTAGGATGAGACATTCTCAACTATTAGGCAGAACCAACTCGTCACGAGGCTGAAGATAGATGTCACGGTGTGGACTATGAGAGAGAAATGCAAGAGGTGTAAATAAAGTATCAAATGCCTCAAGTTCCTCCCACTGAATGTTCTACCTAAGGGTTTATTAACCTAGAAAATTCGGCTACTGATTATAATCTAAGTCATTTATTAAGTTTGCTAAAAAACAACTTTTGTCTTTGAAATGAAACAAGTCCAAGTAGTCACATTAAACTCCTCAATGGACTGCCCTTAACTTGCATGCATGCATCAAATCTATCTAATTCACTTTTTCAGGTAGGTTCCTAGGTAAGGGTGTTCCGTTGCCGTCACCTTAAATACCCCAGTCTAGATAGAACCTGCTTTAGACAAAAGGTCCCTCATAGATAGATTTGCTACATTTTAACCTTTTACTTATTATTTTAGTTCTAATTTCATTTTATAACCATTTATAAAATAAACAACTAAAACACACATGCCACATAACGAAGTATTTATAACCCTTATAAATATTAAGTTAAATAAATAATGCATACATAAATATAACCCTTATATTATATGATGCATGAGCATGTACTTATGTAAATTAAATCATGCTTCACTAAATCACAACACTTATAATAAAGAGAATATGCATGACCAATGTATAACCTAAGGTGGGATTTATCTATATGTACCATATGACCTGTCTCTTATACACATCTAGATGTGTATAAGAGACAGGTCTAGACGATCACTTGGCACGCGAAAGGTAAACGATTTACCACGCTATTACTCCACGATCGTATAGTCAATAACTAAGCGATGAGGCTTGCTGAGCTATACGGTCGACTAGTGCGCGTGCGCGTTAAATGACAGTCGAGCATCTGATACTCAGCGATCATCTACCTCATTGTCTACACGACACGACCAACACTTGATCGTCTTCTTCCATGAAGAACAACAACCCTTGCTCCGAACTTCATCACGAACGACTCAAGACTCAAACTAACTTTGAATTTACAGACTTGATAGCAATTAATTGTGCCCAAAAATGCAGGGACCTTTACAATTAACTTGAGAATTCAAAAAACCGAGGTTATATCCTAGAAAACTCCATTAATCCATACATCCACAAGTGAATTAATAATTAAAATAGAGAGTAGACATGTTGCACTCACCGTGAATGTAAATGCAATTCTTTTGCAGCAATGAATTGGAATATCAGAAACCGAGTGCTCTGGTACCAATTGAAGGAACTCTTATTCAAGAGTACCTACGAACGGAAGCGGTTCTTTCAAATTCATTGTGACAGAATTTCCACATATACATTCAAGCATACTAAAATGCATTCATAATACTAAAGAGATCGAGAGATCATACTAGTTGAAGACTTCTTCTTCGCAGCAAATCTCATTTTTGCTGAGACAATAAGCTATTGCTCCGCAACTTAATCGTCTACCTCGAACAGTCTACACACGAACAGAAGGAAACAAAGATGACACACTACTCAGAGTCTTTAGTATTCTTAGAGTGAGAATCAAAAGGGTGGGCTTTGTTCAGATTTGGTAGAGGGAAAGAGAAAGAGAAATCGTATACAACGATCAAGCAAGTGAGAGATGGGCTCGTCTATCGTATAGAAAAAAATGTTTGATCGTTTAGGTGAAGTATACGATCGTGTAGAAAAAAAGTAAGCGATCGTCTAAATGATCGTGTAGGAAAAAAGTAAGCGATCGTCTAAACGATCGTATAAGAAAAGGTAAGTGATCGTCTAAACAATCGTGTAGAAAAACTAAGTGATTGTCTATACGATCATTTAGTAGATATCGGGCACTAAATGGTCGCTTAGGAAAAGGTAAATGATCGTTTAGTAAATAGTGCGCGTGGGTGTAATCGTTAAGCGATCGCTTAGCACTATCGTATAGGTAAGCGATCGTTCAAGCACTATCGTATAGGCACATATTTTCTAAGCAATAACACAGTTCAACACAATGTCCGCGCATCTCATGCTTAACACACCATGAGCTATTTATGCATCTAAAAGTGATCTTTCAACTTACTCATCCATTATTAAAATAGAAGAGACGTCGTCCTATTACCCTTTTATCTGTCCAATGAATGTGATCACATCATATTCATAACTTATTAATTAATATCATATATTAATCATAGTATTTTTCCTCCACTAGATATAAATCATATTTATATCCAATTTCTTCCAAATTGATGTATCTCATACATAAAGTTAGTTATATCATATATAATCGAACTCCCTCTTGTCAATTTGAACATTTCAAACTGACTCTCAACTTGTATCCAAGATACCAAGGGGACCTTATGGACCTATGGCTCGAAACTCTAACGGTACGAGAATAGCTAACTAAACTCTTTAGTCACAATATCCACCATCTATTAACTGTTAGGCATTCCACTAAAGATCGACAGTTGAAATCTTCTTGTCATAGATATATTTCTATGTTCATTGGATATAACCAATCATCAGTACGATGACCCTTCACAGATCTTGTAATTATAACAAGCCAATTTACCGTTTTTCCCCTATAGTTACATCTTACTCCTTAAGTACCACCGATCCCTCTAATGAACAATACAACATAGTTCTACTATGTGTGAACTCTCTCGAGTCATGAGAAAGTGTGTGGTGCCACATCATTCAAGCCTCAGGATCAGCTCTTAAGAGAGCAATCTATCTACTTACCCCTGCTTTGAGGAAGAAGTGAACTCCATCTTTTGAAGTTGAGTTCCCAGCTCCTAAATCAGAAAAATCCCCAAAGTGGTAGGTTTGAGTTGGAACTCTGGCCACTCGCACCCATGCAAATCAAAGGACAGCCCTCAATGGCAGGAGTTCCCAACTCACTCACGATTGAGTTCATGTTACCTATGGTCATCCTAGTGAAGTGAAGTCTTAGTCATGAACGGAGTTATATGACGAGACAAAGTTATATGATGAGACGTTAACACTTCGAGGTCAAGTCTTATACAAAATCTTTGTATAGGACACCCCCGCTCGCATGACCACTACACGAATGATCAGGATTAGACCATCTGTGATAAGTCACAATACTTGTAACAATTCCACAATGCGGGTCGCGTCCGTACTGTTACTAGGATAAGGTTTCCCTCCTATATCCATATGCTACAGACTATTTTGGTTGTCGCTTAAGACATGATCCACTTGTATGTCACTACATACATGCTACATAAAGACAACCAGGGATATTAAGTTTATTGGTTTGTGGTAAAATAAAAAAAATATCTAAATGTGCAAAGTCAATAAGTGAAGTAAATATCATTTATATTATACAACACAAGCGTTCTCACAAAGTTGTTTACAAACTACAGGACATGAGACTTTAGGGCACAAACCTCAACACCTTCATCTCAAAATTATTTTTGAGAAACCTCTTAGTGTCCTACAATGAACCTACATCATTATTGGGTTTTATGCTCTAAAACTCGTAAATAGTACGTATTATTAATTTACCATCATCGATAAAGAGTTATAGATGTAAATTCAATAAATGTTATTGTGTTGTTTTCTATTTTATCTTAATAACCATAAATCCAATACATCCAAGGTTGCCTTATGAGTCTTGAACTGTATGTGGAGACATATAGGGATCAATGTTCAGAAAATGACCTAAAGGGTCTATAGTATAGGGATAAGGCTGGGTATCTTATCCTGGTGACACTATGGATACAACTCATTTTGTATTTGATACAAACGCGATGATCCAACGTATTCGTGTAGGTGACATAGGAGTAGGGGTATCTTATGCAATGAGTTTGCATAAAAGCGGACCGCGAAATAGTAACCACTAGATGTAACGTCGTTAATTAGTTTGGTTCTTATTTCAATTGGATGACCAAGGCAACTTAGTCTTAATCCTAAGTATATTATGAACTCCTGTTCACGAGGGATTGTCTTTTGACTTGTATGGATGAGAGTGGCCAATTTTCCGACTTAATAAGCCTACCATCTTGGGGACGAGATCAAGTGAGAAGCTGGGAACATAATAATACAAGATGAAATTCACTCCTTCCTAATTTCAAGGTAAGTAGATGAGTGTTTCCTTAAGTGGTGTCTCTGAGACTTGAACAAAGAGCCCTACCCTCTCATTGGTCCGAGAGTGGTTTATGTTTATTGGTTGGACCATAAACAGATTGTTCATTAGATGAGCACCGGTACTTAAGAAAACAGAGGTAACCCAAGAGTAAAACAATATTTTGACCCAATTGATGTTATGGACATTCGTGAAGGACTAACTTGTTGTTATTGGTCAGGAATTTCTTTCCCTAGCCTTAAAGGTTTTAGCTTGACTTTGATTAAATTAATTAGGCATTTGTCCTATCACAAGAATAAGCGGCAACCCCTTCTCTTCCTTAGTGGCACAAGTCTCCCTTGAAAGAGTGCGTAATAGCTCAATAATGGAGCGCTCTTGCGCCGAAGATGGCGGCTAAGCGATCTGCTAAAGCTGAAGGATGTAAAAATGCATCGGTAGGGGAGCGTTCCATCTTAGAGGGAAGCACCTATGCGAGCATTGGTGAGAATCCAATGCCCCAAAAACCTAAGGGTTCCTCCACAAGGTTCGTCCATGGAGGGTGAGTCAAGGCGTAAGATCAGGCTGAAAGGTGTAGTCAATGGACAACAGGTGAATATTCCTGTACTACCCCTTGTTGGTCCCGAGGGACGAATGAGGCTAGGTTAGCCGAAAGATGGTTATCAGTTCAAGGACGCAAGGTGCCCCTGTTTTTTCAGGGTAAGAAGGGGTAGACAAAATTTCTCGAGCCAATGTTCGAGTACCAGGCGCGACGGTGCTGAAGTAACCCATGCTATACTCCCAGGAAAAGCTCGAACGACCTTCAACAAAAGGGTACCTATACCCGAAATCGACACAGGTGAAGGGGTGCCTCCTCACAAAAGGGGTCGCGACCAGGCCTGGGCGATTGTTTACCAAAAACACAGGTCTCCGGGGGGGAAGGTACAGCAGAAGGCATCGCGCTGGGTTGTCCACCCGGGGTTAATATAATATTTAATATTACTATTAATCCTATTAATTATTAATATCGAAAATAGAAGTAATTCATCATCATGAATCCAGTTATGATTGAACTATTAAACAACTCATTATGTATACAACTCAACATGTCAACTATTAAACAACTTATTAGAAACACAAGACAACCAATCAGAAATGTCACCAAATCACCCACCCTTCGGGGATGTCCTCAGCATCGAGGAACATGTACTAGGGTGTATGTACAACTTGTTCAGACCATGGACTGGGACAAAAGAAAGTACAAAAATTTTCCCCTATCAATGTTAAGTACCTGTGAATAGGATAGAATGAATGGAAGAACGTCGTTCACTACCTAAAAATAAATTTTTTTAAAAAAAAAGATATATTGTATCCCATCTCAATTTTCAATTTTAGATGAGAAAGAATTCCTCATTTGTAACAAATGCTTATCCATTAAGCAGAGAAAATCCTATTTAATAGAAGGATTATGGTGAACACAGAAATACCTGCAGTGAGAAGAGTGCAGTTGTGGTCTTTAGTGAAGTGTACCCACAGTTAATGAATATTGATTAATTTGGTTAATAAGTTTAACCAATTAATCTTATATCCTTTAAGCTTCTGATCTACAGGTCCACTAGGTCCCCTTGTTAGCTCACTAAATAATATTAAAGAGGAATTATTTGAATTGTTCAAATCAATTTGAGAAAATTGTATATTAATGTGATTATAATGTAATTGATTATGGATGTGATCTATAATTTAAATTAAGTTGGAGAGAAATATATGAATGAGATTCAAATATTTAATTCAAGTGAATTAGATTCATAAATAAATAATTAATTAAATTTATAGAGAGGTGATGCACATAAACATATGATGTTTATTCATGTTAATTAAATATATATGTTAAATTGTATTCAATGTATAGATGGTTATTTGATTAATATGCTAACTAATTAAATAGACATTATTTAATTAATTAAGTACAAGGGTAAATTAGGAAAGACCTGAAGAACGGGTTAACCCTTCTCCATATAAATTATTCCTTATAGTTCTTTTAGGGCAAGAATTTTATTTTGTGAGATTTACCCTAGCCACCAAAACACAAATCCTCTCTTTACTCTTAAAAGAAATCTTTCTACCTCTCCCTGTTCCAATTAGTTGGATACCACCTATTCTTCTATTGGAATCCTTGAGAATAACAATGTTTATTCTCTGGTCGTATTCAAGTTCGATTTAGAAGAAGTTCTTGCCAAGATTGAAAGTATTTTTCGTGGAGCTGGGGAATCTTCAAAGGTAAGAATGGTTCTCTCTTAGCTTCCTTTTTCCAAAGCATATTATTTCATATGTTTATCCTTCATATGTTCTATGTTTAGAACATTGTTTTTGTTTATTCAAAAATCGATTTTTGAGATGCACGGCATTCACGTGCTTCCGCTCGGGTTTCAATCCCTACAGAGGGAATTGGGCACCGCACAGGTGCGTGCAATAGAGGCTAAGGCACTAGGGCGCACATATGCATGGCGTGCGTCGGGTTAAGCATGTGGCAGGTCAATGCATGGGTGCTATGCGTGAAAGAATCGAATTCCTCACAGAAGCGCGTGAACGTCATGCATTTGGAATTCAATTTTTAAAATGTGAAATACAGAGAAGAAAAAGACAGAATAAACACCAAAACAAACATACTACTGTGAAATAGAAATGAGTTCAAGAAGAACTTACACTTGAAGATCCCTTCTCACGATAATTCCTCTCTAAGTCCCCAATAACTTCGAGTTTAATCTCCCTCGTACAAATGAATAGTGAACATCACTACTCGGGCTTCCTTGCTATTCTCCGACAAGGAACAATGGATTGCGGGATCCTTGTGGTTTTGTGGAGGTAGGGGATTCAGTGAGTAATTTTTATAGAGATACTCAAAGAGTTCTATACTGTCTTCTTTGTAACCTTTACTACAAAAGACAAAACCAAAAACAAACTCTCAACTCATTGAGTTTTCTGTGTATGTATCTTGTTGGGTTTTATGCCCTAAAACTCGTAGATAATAAATGTTATCAATTGATTGTCATCAATAAAGAGTTATCGATGTTAATTCAATAAATGTTATTGATTATGTATTGTATTGTATTTTTTCTTAATAACCCTAAATCCAATAAACTAACATCCAAGGTTGCCTTGTGAGTTTTGATCTGTATGTGGAGACATATTGGGGTCAATGTTCAAGAAACAACCTAAAGAGTCTATAATGTAGGGATAAGGTTGGAAACCTTATCCTGGTGACACTATGAATACAGCTCACTTTGTATTTGATATAAACGCAATGACCCAAATCGTTCGTGTAGGTGATATGTGAATGGAAGTATCCTATGCAATGACTTTGCATAAGATCGGACTACGAAATAGTAACCACTAAATGTAACGTCGTTAACTAGTTTGGTTCATATTTTAATTGGATGACCTGGGCAACTTAATCTTAATCATGAGTGTATTATGAATTCTTGTTCACAAAGGGATTGTCCTTTGATTTGTATAGGTAAGAGTGGCAAGTTTTCCGACTCAATAAGCCTATCATTTTAGGGACAAGACCAAATGAGGCGTTGGAAACATAATAAAGCAAGATGGAATTCACTCCTTCCCGACTTCAAAGTAAATAGATGAGTGTTCCTTTAAGTGGTACCTTCGAGACATGAACAAAGAGCCCTACCCTCTCATTAGTCCAAGAGGGGTTTTTGTTTGTTGGTTGGACCACAAATAAGTTGTTCATTAAAGGAGCACTGGTACTTAAGGATACAGAGGCAATCCAATGGTAAAACGGTAATGTGACCCAGTTGATGTTATGAACACTCGTGAAGGACTAACTTGTTGTTATTGATCTATATCTGTGGACACAGAAATATATGCAGTGAGAAGAATGCAATTATGGGTCTTAGCGGAGTATACCCACAGTTAACTAATATAGATTAATTTAGTTATTGAATTTAGTCAATTAATCTCATATCGTTGGAGTTTCTAATTTGCAGGTCCACCAGGTTCCCTTGTTAACTCACTAAAGGATATTAAAGATGAATTATTTATATT
This sequence comes from Benincasa hispida, assembly GCF_009727055.1. Classification (NCBI taxonomy): domain Eukaryota; kingdom Viridiplantae; phylum Streptophyta; class Magnoliopsida; order Cucurbitales; family Cucurbitaceae; genus Benincasa; species Benincasa hispida. The sequence continues at coordinate 1,166,282 of NC_052353.1, forward strand.
ATTCAAATCAATTTGAGGAAACTGTATATTAATATGATTAATGTGTAATTGATTATAGATGTGATCTATAAATTAAATTAAGTTAGAGAAAAATATTTGAATGAGATTCAAAATATTTAATTCAATTGAATTAGATTGATAAATAAATAATTAATTAAATTAATAGAAATGTGCACATAAATGTTCGTTGTTTATTTATGTTAATTAAATATATACATTTCTTGGGGTTGATGCCCTAAAGTCTCGTGTCTTGTCGTTTGTAAACAGTATGTACGTACACTTGTGTTGTTAATATATGATATTTACTTCACATCTTGTATTTTGCTCGGTTAATTGTTTTATTTGCTTTACCACAAACCAATAAACATAAAATCCCTGGTTATCTGTATGTGACTCAAGCATGTATGTGGTGACATACAAGTGGATCATGTCTTGAGTGATAACTAAAATGGTCTGTAGTAAATGAATATAGGAGGGAAACCTTATCCTGGTAACGCTACAGATGCGGCCCACTTTGTGGAATGGTCACAAGTATTGTGACTTGTCACGGATGGTCTGATCCTGATCATTCATGTTGAGGACATGCGAGCGGGGGCATCCTATACAAAGAGTTTGTATAAGACCTGACCACGAAGTGTTAATGTCTCGTTATATAACACCGTTCAAAACAGAGACTTCACTTCACTAGGATGACCATAGGTAACATGACCTCAATCCTGAGTGAGTTGGGAACTCCTGCCATTGAGGGTGGTCCTTTGATTTGTATGGATGGGAATGGCCAGGTCGCCGATTCAAACCTACCATTTTGGGGATTCGTCTGATTTGGGAGCTGGGAACTCAGCTACACAAGATGGAATTCACTCCTTCCCCGAGGCAGGAGTAAGTAGATAGATGGCTCCCTTAAGGGCTAATTCCGGGGCTTGAATGATATGGCGCCACATACCTTCTCTTGGCCCGAAAGGTGTTCACACATAGTTGGACTATGTAGTATTGTTCATTAGAGGAATCAGTGGTACTTAAGGAGTGAGATTTAACTACAGAGGCAAAATGGTAAATTGGCCCAACTGTACTTACGAGCATCTGTGAAGGGTCATCGTACTCATGATTGGTTATATCTGATGGACATAGAAATATATCTGTGGTAAGAAGAGTTCAGCTGCTAGTCTTTAGTGGAATCACTGACAGTTAACGGATGGTGGATCTCATGGCTAAAGAGTTTAGTCAGCTATTCACGTACCGTTGGAGTTTCAAGCCACAGGTCTATTAGGTCCCCTGGATAACTTGGATAAAAGTCGAGAACCAGTATTTGGGTTAATTTGAAATGTTCAGATTGACAAGAGGAAGTTCGATTATATATGATATAATTGGACTAGTTAATTATATATGATATAATTGCTAAATGTATGAGATACATTATTTTGGAGGAAATTAGATATAAATATGATTTATATCAAGTAAAGGAGAAAATACTATAGTAGATATGTGATATCAAACTATAGGATATAAATATAATATGATTATATTTATTAATTATTTAATTGATTAATTATATGATAATTAATCCTTTTTCCACGTTCGGACAAAGGTTAGTGGGCAGCGTTGGTTATGGTAACCGATGGGTTAAAATGAAAAATGTTTTCATTTTTGGTAGATGTTCAGTCGCCTAAAAAGAATTCGTGAAGCGCGCGTTGGTGATTCAAAACGATCGCTTAAGAGCCTATGTGATAGCGTTCTCCGTCTAAACGATCATATACCTCGCACCTAAACGATCGCACACTATTGCCTAAACAATCGGATAGCTTTTCTAAACGATCGTATAATGTGCCCATTTAGCTAAACGATCGTATACCATTTCCTAAACGATCGTTCAGCTAATCCTACATGATCGTGTAGCTTCTCTATGCAACAAGCATTTCTGCTATATGATAGCACTGTTTTATCTCCCACTTGCTTATCGTCTACACGACTCATTGTCCTCCATCCTCTACCAAACTCACCAAAACCCACTCTTTGGGTTTTCACTCCAAGGATACACGGGTTTCATTAGTGGTGGTGTCATCCCCGCTGCAGTGTTCGTATTTGTATTGATCGTGCTATTGCAGTTGACATACCCATCAGGTATTGGTAGATCTGTTGGAGGGTTTCCGCTGCATTGGGTTCAGAAGTTTGAACCATTTCCCTGTTATTTATTTTGTTCTGAGCATGTCGATAATTAGATTTATGTGCATATCTGTATGTGTTGAATGTATATCTTTTATATTTCGGTCACTATGAAATCGGAGCGATCTGAACACGCTCATGGAACTCTCGGTATGAGATCCTTCAACATTAAATTGGATTTAATGTATAGATATTTATTTAATTAATATGTTAATTAATTAAATAAATGTTGTTTAATTAACTGAGCACAAGGATAAATTTGGAAAGACTTGGAGAAGAGGTTAACTTTTCTCCATATAAATTCTTCCTTATAGCCCTTTTAAGACAAGAATTGATTTTGGGTGAGATTTACCCTAGCCACTAAAACACAAATCCTCTCTTTACTCTCTGAGAGAAATCTCTCTACCTCTTCCAATTAGTTGGATACCACCTATCCTTCTATTAGAACCCTTAAAAATAACAAGGTTGTTCTCGTGGTCATGTTCAAGTTCGATTTAGGAGAAGTTTGTGCCAAGATTGAGAGAATTTTTCGTGGATCTCGAGAATCTTCAAAAGTAAGGATGATTCTCTCTTAGTTTCTCTTCTTTAAAACATGTTATTTCATACGTTTATCCTTCATATGTTCTGTTTTATAACACTGTTTTTGTTTATTCAAAAATCGATTTTCGAGATGTAAGGCATTCACACGCTTCCGCTTGGGATTTGATCTCTACATGTTTGTGTGATAATGAACGAGGGAGAGAAATCTTATAACTCCCTCATTTTTTTATGTCTAATAAATCCCAAATGGGAGTTATTTTAACATTTTATATATATATATATAACATTAATTAACAATTAATTAATGTATAATTAAATATCATATATTTAATTTCATTTGAATCATATTCAAAATGCATCATCTCACATAATCTATAGTTTTAATATGAATCATATTCACATTAAATTTTAACCTATAGTATTTATATGAATCATATTCATATAATTAATATCTGAATCTTATTCAAATATATCACTCTCATATCATAGTAATTATAAATTATATTTATAATTAATTATATATTATAATGTATCAATATATATTATAACAATTTGAATCTCGTTCAAATGTTTATTTCTCTTATTGATTATAAAATCACATTCATAATTATAATGTATCAATATGCATTATGTTAAATCCCTTATATATAGTATTAGTTATTATACATATTCACAAGTAACTATCTTTATAATGTATCAATATACATTATACTTTATATTAATCACATTAATACAAAAGATTCCGTTAAATAATTTGAACAATTTAAGTTATTTCAAAACTATTAATTCCTTGTTTTATCCTCAGTGGGCTAATAAGAAGACCTAATGGACCTACAAATTAGAAGCTCCAATGATACAGGATTAATTAATTAAACTTTTAATTAGATTAATCAACATTTATTAACTTCTGATTACTCCACTAAAGACCGACAGTTGCATTCTTTGCACTGCAGATATAATACCGTGTCCATAGATATAACCAATTGACAGTAAGTTGACTTTTCATGAATTGCTCATAACGAAAGTTGGGTCAAATTACCGTTTTACCCCTATAGTTACATTTAACTTCTTAAGTACCACTGATCTCTCTAATAAACAATTGATTATAGTCCAACTATAAACTAGACCCCTCTTTGGCCAATGAGAGGGTGAAGGCAATCATTGCTCCAAACCCAGAGTCGACCCTTAAGGAAGCACTTCATTTACTTTCCTTATGACCGAGAATAAGTGTATTTCATCTTATATAGCTGTGTTCCCAGCTCCTCACTCGGAGAAATCCCAAAAACGATAGGCATATTAAGTCGACAAACCTGGTCACTCTCACCCATACAAATCAAAGGATTTCCCTCATAGGTAGAAGTTTATAACTCACTCAGGATAAAAGGTCAGATTATCTATGGTCATCCTAATGAAATGTAAGTCGTTTCAAGTAATAGCATTATAAAGAAGTACTAATCATTTTGCGGTCTGGTCTTATAGAAACTCTTTATATAGGATACCTCTACTCACATGTCTCCACATGAATGATTAGGATCAAATCGTTTTTAACACTTTATGAAAATTGTAACAATTACAAAATGGGTCGTATCTATAGTGTGACCCGGATAAGGCACCTAATCTTATCCATTTACTACAGACCATTTAAATTATTACTTAAACATGATACACTTGTATGTCAACCGCATACATGTTTAAGTTATTTAAAATAACCTAGGATCTTAGTTTATGGGATTGAGTTAATGCACAAATAAAATAACGTTTATTTTATTAATATTAATTTATTTATACAAATTTACAAACTACGAAAAAAAAAGATTTAGGGTATCAATCCTAATAGACCGCTCCCTTATGCATTTGTTGTGCCCCTCGAGGGTGTGCGATAATACACTGCGCACAGGCAAAGTTGGTGCCAAGGCGATGAGCATGCGAAGGATGCGCGGACAGTGTGGGCGGCAAGCGACCTTGTGCATAGGCTGGGGCTACTCTGCCTCCTATACGTCCAGCCAGACCTTCCTCTCTTATTTTTAAATTTCTTCAACCTTTTTGTCCTCCAAATTTTTGGCAGCCCATACCTCTTTCTACCCTCAAATAGTTTTAATTTGGCTCAAGAAAAACTGAATTTGCACGAGTAGAATGGAAGAGCTGAGCCTTTCTTTCCTTCTATTTATACTAGTCCCAATTCTTTCTTCTTGTGCCAGCTCCTCCTTATTTGCATGTTCGGGTGTCTTCAGCATGCATAATCCAATATACACACTTAGGTGTCTTCACTCGTTTCTTCATGATTTTTCCTTGCTCCGTAGGCGGCCACCTCCTACTTGGACTTTAGTCAAAACTTCCTTCGAATTAGCTACCTACACTTTCTAGCTGTCAATTTGGCCTTGCTACCCAAGCAACCTTGATCTCAACGCATCCCCCACCTTCCTTGAACATATGTTACCTTCAAGTTCAACGCATGCTTCTCCCAATGCGCACAAAATAGCTTACCTTCTCCTAATGACCCTTATGTTTGGTGCACTTTAAAAGAAGACACCCTTGCCCGGAGCACCTCATCTTATTCTTCACTCATGTAGGGGTCCAAAGTGCTCTTCATGCGTCCAAGAGATACCAAGGTTAACTCCTTGAGATCTTGCATCCAATGCCACCCTTTTTCATCTCTAGTATGCACCCAAAGGTGACCTACATTAATGGCGGGAAAGTAGAAGTCAATTTTACTTGACAACCAAAATCCCATGGACGCGGTATGCGATGCATGTTCCTAAGATATGCATTGATAGTCATGCATCGATGATCATGCGTTGGACTGATAATGCGTTAATGAATGTATACGATGACCATGCGTCCTGCCACAAGTTTTCTTATGCTCACACCAAGTATAACTGGAACGCAAGTTTCTCAGGTAATCCAAGGTCGAACACAAGGACTTGTAGCTATATGTATGCGGTGATGTGCATGCGACGGTTAAATAAAAGAATGTTGGAGGAGTCGCAAAGTTAATCCTACTCTTACTCCTATCTAACAGACAACGTAATGAGAATATGCATGAGAGGTAAAGATACGACAACACTTGACATGAAATAAATGTATAGAAAAATAGATAAAATGCGGAGATGATTTCATTGCAACCCTTAAGAGTGACCGCAAGGGCAACCTTAGTCAAAGCAAGCTATGCGATCATGCTACACACACTAAAAACCTAATTCTAGGACGTATGCGGTGTGTATGCATAAATGTCGAGATGACCGCATACAGCCACCATATCCTACTTCCTGGACGTAACCATTGTCCTCTCCGTAGGGTGCATATGTTGTGTAATAACAAATAGAGCTTATTCCTAAGTCTCCATTCTTGCTTATGCAAACCTAATCTAGCCCTCTCGAGCATCGATTCTAACCTAGCTCTCTCGAGTCATTAGGTTCTTTCTTTAGACTCTCTCTCGAGCAGCTCTAAAGGTGTGATGGGCGCATACATAAGACAAGGTAACCACATGAACTTGATTGAGCAAGATTATTCCTATCTCTAATGAACAATGCATACATTGCTTAATGCGACCAACCACTTACCCTACCAGGCAGTTGGTTGTTGTTGACTTTACTCATAGACAAGCATTGTGTAGCCTATAGACAGGCGTTGCCGTAGCTTCACACTAAGAAAATAAGGTTTTCTCACACACTCACGCAATGCACACCTCTCGGTGGTTTGCTACATGCTTCATATTTCTAATCCACACGACTAAGTATGCGATACTCTAGCAGTCTTACTAAGTTTTGCAATGAAAGTAAAGATGCTAAGTAGAGAAAATGGAGATGGAGTCGAAGGAAACACAGAAATGCATTGAAAATAAATTGTATTAATTCCTTAATCACAAAATGTCATACAATACAATATAAGAAGGGAAAGGAAAAATGAAATGACCGGTTGGAAGCAAAGAATTGCTTCTAGCGGAGGTGTGTCAAGGTTGTCGGTGGTGCCATGGATAGGTGGAGGAACACACTCTCTCGAGATCTAGCTCCGATCGAAGGCTCCGATCGTCACTCGGAATGGATGAAGGAGGTGAAGAACTCTCAAACTTCTTCTCACGCGTTCGTCTGGACCGCAAGGATCTCCGCCCTAGGCCAACCTCAAGAGAAACCTTGGGATCCCTTTGAATTTCAGCTCATCGCTTCTATTTATAGAGTTTAGGTCACCGACAACTTAATTGGACTTGCTCTTGAGTCTGATGTTTCGGCGTGTTAGTCCTTTCTGAAAACTTCTGGCCAACTTAACGGCGTGGTTTAGGTGAATGTCAACATCATCTTTTAGTTTTTCTCGAAAGGTAGATGCGTTGATGCATTCATTCCACCAACCTTGCGTTGGATCCATTTAGAATGCCGTTGTCGGGTAGCCACAATCATTTAATGATCGCTTCTCGCTTAATACCGGCAACTCTACATGATGAACCACAGTCCCGCTTGACAGAGCGCAAACTCCCATTGCGATGGAACGCATTATGACAAATTATCGCAACATCCATGCATTGATCGATGCATTTTGCCTTTGCGATGGAGTGGTTTCTCCGTATGCGGTGGTATTGATTTTCACTTTGCGTTCATTTCTCGTTAGCTACAAAAATAGAACATTGAACGCCATAAATAACCGCAAAATAACAGGTTAAGCTGAGACTAATCATGCTGATCGATGCAAGCTCATTTCTCATGAATTCCTAACATGATTGACGCATATTCTACCTAACAACCTTCATAATTCTAAGTAAAAGGGACCTAATATGATTATGGCAGACCATGCATTCAAGGATTCTGTAGGGTTACTGGTGCAACTCACTTTAACGGTAAGATGTTTAATCTCTCATTGTACCAATATTATTGTCCAAGGATATCCTTTCTATGCGTCCAAACTAACCTCCTGATGATCCCAAGGTTGGTTTCTCTCAATCTTCTTAAGTATTTCCAAAGTTTTGATGAGTTGAACATGTCCATGCTTTCAACAAGGATTCATTCCTACTCCTTCCTTCTAAGTATTTCCAAAGTTTGATGAGTTGAACATATCCATGCTTTTGACAAGGATTCATTCCTACTCCTTCTTCATTAACACTTAGTCAAATTTTTCAAGCTTCAAAGGGGTCATGCATCCAACAAACTTAACTCCTTCTTCTCTTCACCACATAGTCCCAACGCATGTGCTACTCCTATAATATTTCCTAGGTTCAAAACATAGTTTGAACACTTAGCAAAAGGTTTGACTCCAACATACTATGCTTCCAACTTTTGCATTCCAACATTTTCCTCCCAATACTTAGAAGAATTTTTGCCTTCCAAGATCCAAGTATCATACTTCCTTGGCTCAAGTGATTGTTTAATGCACCTTAGACTTAAGTGGAGGAAAAAGAAATCAAGGGCTCACACTTGGCTCCCAATCGAGTGTCAGGGCGGTATCAATTGGGTGTTTTGCAATCATAAGGGTACAATCATTATCGTAGGAGGGAAGACTATACAAGGTTCGTCTGATGTCTTATTTGTGTGAGACTCAGGTGATTGTTGTTGGGTTAAGGGCAATGAGTTCGGTTGTGCAGTCGCCTCAGGTGATAAAATTGGATAATATGATAACAATGCAATTGTTGACAGAAAAGGAAGAGGTGTTATCCCTAGTGAAAATCTAGGGTGGAAGACATTTTATATATAAAACATAATGGATAATTCAGTTTTGACATATTCAACATTCTCAAATTTTGGTGGCAATGGGCCGCAGATGGAGATAATTTTTATTGTTTGTAGAATAATTTTCCTAATTGGATTTGTTATTTGGCTGAGATTGATATGACTTAGATGTCTTTGTAATCATTTCTGTTTGTTTTTATTTATTTATTAACTAAAAAAAAAAAAACTATCCCATCACGTTAACATTTCAACATTCTTATAATGCACAAAATATCAAAACTGTATTGAAAACTAAATCATTTTTTAATCTTTTTTTTTCTTTTTGAAAGGCAATTATTTTGAATCTTAAATTTTATGATGATGAATTATTCCACATGTATTGCTCAAATTTATCCAACCAATTTCTTTATAATATACACACATAAATAATTTTGAATTTTGACAAAGACACCTAATTTTTGCCATATATTTGAGTGTAATTTTGAATTGAAATAGTGAAAATAAATAAATTGAAGAGGACAAATCCGGAAAAAAAATGTGTATGAAATTATGAATGAGACACCTGGCATGGGACACGCTGTCAGAGTGTGGGCATTATTTGGCAATGGTGGGGCTGGAAATGACGACACGTGGAAGAAGGGACCCGCCACGAGCCTCGTTGGTGCATGTGGGGTCCACTTCTCCTATTTGACGGCAAAAATGTCGTGTAGTGTGGGACCCACCAACCCTCCACCTCATTTCTTCCAAGCACGATAACGACGGATCCGTATTAATTGTATATATCAAGCGCTTCCAAAAGACATACTACTTTTTCCTTTTCTTAATAGTTAATTTTTAAAAAAATAATAATAATTTCAGAATTATTATAAAAGCTTAAATATTATATTCATTTTGATCCCTTTATTTTTATAATGTCTATGAAGCACAAATACAGATACGATTAAACAATATGAATACGATCAGATATGGCGATTCGTCAATTCCTAAAAAACTAAGATATAGATATGTCTAAGGATACGTCATTTTTTTATATATTTTTTTAATTATATATATTTCTAAAAAAATGAAGATACTGATTCATTGAAATTACATTTTCTTTTTCTTAAAAAAATCTAAGTTATACATAAATTTAGCATACAAGTTAATAACAATAGCACAAAATAGAATACAAACACTAAAATACAATACAAAAAAACAACATCTAAGATGTTGAAGTACAATAGTTAATAAAATGCAATAGAAAAGTAGTTCATACTACAAAGAAGAAGAAGATTAGAGGGAGAAGTATGAAGATAAACGAAGAACTTCTTTATTGAATTGTTGAAGATATACAAATAATTTATATTTTGGTGGACTTTGTGAGAACTCAAATGTGAAGATAAAAATTAAATGATTCTAGGGTTTGGTCTTTTATGTATTTTTTTCCTTTTAAGTTTTAGACTCGAGTAGTGAGTTTTTTAAATAGGTTGCCTAGTTTTAGATTGGAAAAGATTAGATGAATTGCTTGTTTTTTTTCTTTAAAAAAAGATACGCGTAGAAATAGTTACGTCAAATCGCGTGTCAGATACATATCTAGGAAGTATCGGTATCTGATACATGATTCTTTGTCTCACGTGAAGTATCAGCTTTGGTTCGTTTTGGTCCATCTACTTTCAGAATATTCATTTTGGTTTTTGTGTTTTTAATTTTGGTTCTTTTTTGTCCTTGAACTTTAAAAAGTGACTATTTTGGTCCCATAAAAATGAAAATGAAAGGACCAAAATAGTCATTTTTTGAAAGTATACGAAACAAAATGAACAAAAGTTAACGATACGAGGATAAAAATGAACATTTTTAAAGTATAGAGACCAAAATGAATAAAGGTTGAAAATATAGAGATCAAAATAAATATTTTAAAAGTATAAAGACTAAAATGAACCAATGACGAAAGTATGAGAACCAAAATAAACCTTATAATAAAATATAATCTTTGTCTCCAAACTTTGACCTATTTTTAAGTTTTAATGAAGATTAAATCTAGTCCTTAATTCTCATCGAAATTAGTTAAAGAACAATAATAATTTGTATGCAAGGAAATATGATATGTGAATATGTTGTAAAAATAAAAATAAAAATATGATAAAGTTACAAATGTAATCCCAAAATTTTGAATTTTTTTGTTTATTTAGTTTCTAAATTTTCGAAATTACAAATTTAGTATTTAAACTTTTAAACTTTTTAAAAATTCATAATTTTACTAGACATCAAATTTAAAATTTATGGTTTTATTAGATTGAAAACTCAAATTTATATTAATGTATAAATTAATTTTAGAATTTTACATATAATTGAAAATTTACAAACTTATTAAATATTTTTAAACTTTGAAAATCAAACTGACATAAATCATAAAATTTAGGGACTAAATTTGTAACTAAACTTTTAAAAAATAACCTAAAAAAAGCAGTTAATTCTAAAATGAAGTATAAAGCACCTTTCATTTCTTCTTTAGGTATAATATTGTGCTATGGAAGTCGTGGCATATCGAAAACTTTAAGAATGTACTTAGTTTAATTTTGTAAATATTTTATTTTTTTAAAAAAAATAGAGTACTTGACAACTACTCAAAATAATTTTTTAAAAAAATGAGATTATAGTATGAAAAACGAGAGAGATTATGAAATAAGTTGGTTCGAGAGAAGCACTTGAAATTAACTTTCTTACAAATGCTTTTGTTGTGCTTAATGGTTATTCTCTCCCTAATTTATATAATTCTTAAAATTATCAAAATGGTTAACAGAGGTGCACGACGGAGGGTGATGATAGCTTAATGGTTAATCACCACCCTCTGTCGTGCACCTTTGTTGACCACAATCGACAATCTATTCTAATGAAACTTCCAACAATCATCTTCAACTATCCTCACTGACGACCAACTCGTGACCATCTCTTACAGCTACCACCACTATCTCTGTGCGATCACTATCAGTCAAAAGAGTTTAACTCAACTGACATACGTATATACTGAAAACTAAAAAACTCGTGATTCAAATTCCTCCCACATGTATGTTAGCCATCCAAACAAGTATAATATCATCAAATAGTGGCATCAAAACTTTAATCGGAACACAAATTTGTATAGAGATAAATTTGAACACGTTAATATATATTGATATTAATTTGTTTTATTTCAAATAACGATTTATATATTTATACATTCGTTTTCTTAGTTCATTTTGATATTTGTATAAAGATAAATTTGAACACATTAATATATATTGATATATTTTTTTTTTCAAATAATGATTTATATATTTATATATTAGTTTTCTTAGTATATTTTGATATTAATTTGTTCAATATAATACTTGTCCATATATGGAGTTCTTGACTTGACCTTTTATATATAACTTAATCTTTTAAGTTATCATGTATATTTTTGGAGGATAAAATGGGTGAATAGAATTTCTTGAAACTAATTAAAAAAATTACTAAATAGATCCAATTAAGTAAATTAATATATTTTTTTAAAATAATTTAATTAAACAATAGTTTCATACCTATGCCTTCCACCAGGGAGAACAAATTATTTTGGAAAAGTATTGTAATTAAAGTGTGGGAGGAGATAGTAGGAACACTATGCCAATTGAGCTATGCTTTTGTTGGCTAATAAAAAGACAAAACTAATTGTTGTTTTAATTTTGGAGAATATGAAGTGTTTAAAAAGAGAGAGAATTTGATGAAAATCACATTTAATTTGGGTCGTTAGATCTTGTAAATGAAAAATCAATACATGAGGTTTTTCTTTCTTAATCAACTAGCCATTAAACAGAAACAAAAAATAATATAATAATATATATTTCTTTTAAAACCCAACAAAAGCAAAAGCACACCACATATCAAAAATTAGTTGTTAGATACAAACATAAAATAATATTAAATTCATTTTCTTATATCAATCTAAAAATCAAAAAGTCGCCATGTGTCATTCTTTTCATTACTCCAAGTGGTACCTTTTAATTCCTTCACTTTCATGAGAAAAAAATTCAGCCATGTCATTAGTTTGGTATTCTTCCATTAAAATTGTTTCGATCATATCTTCTTCGTTTAAAATTTGAGTTATTCAAATTATGTTAAAATCGTATTCTGAGGCCTAAGCAATAAACACTTCAAAACGTTCAAACCATTAATAAATCAACTTAGATTTGTTATCATTAAAATATTAATTAATTAATTGATTAATTAATTAAACTGACATTAAGGACTAAAAAGCCAACCTATTGTAAATACAACAATAGGTTGAACCCTTTTTCAAATGTCTAAATTCTTCAATTTTTGGAATTTTTAGATCATATATATCACATCAAATAAAAAATTGAGAGTAGAGTGATCTAATAATAGGTTAAAATTTGATATTTTATCTATTAAGTTATATTTCAATTAATGTATCACTATCACATCACATTGATATTTAGCCAACTACTGTTAAAATCAAAATCTAAAATTAAAACAACCTAATCCATTTTTTATCCATATCGAATTGTATTGACTAAAGTAATATGTATATATTTTGTAATCACTAAATTTAATAATTGAAAGAGTTTTTAATTGGTCTCTAAGTTTTAAAAGATTATATATTTTGTCTTTAAATTTTGAATCTGATTTCAATTTAGTCCCTAAATTTTAAAGTGTTACAATTTTATCTTTAAAATTCGAGTTTTGTTTCAATTTGACCTTTAGATTTTAAGATATATATTTTTAACCTCAATTTTTCAATAAATATGTACTTTTAATTTTTAGTATTCTTGTTTATTAATTAATCTAAGAGATTTAAAATAATTATAATCACTTAAGTTTTTGCTATTTTTTATTACTATTAAAACTAATTCTAAAAGTTCACTTTATAATTATTTTAAATTAATTAGTAAATATTAATACTAAAGTTTAGAGTGAGTACTTAATAAAGATAAAATTGAAATCTAAAATATAAAATTATAACATTTTAAAATGTAAGATTTAAATGGAAATCAAATTCAAAACTTAAAATTAAAAGTATAATTAAAAAATAAAGTAATATTTATAAATTTAGGACGAAATAGAAACTATAGAAAAAATTTACCTATTATAATTTTGACCTAATTGATCTGCATACGTAATCATGCTTTATGCTTGAGTCAGCCCGCTGGCGGTGGCGGTGGGGAGGCGGCGCGTGCTTGCCAATGTCCAAACGGCACCGTATCACGCGTACGATGAAGACCGCCGAATACGCGTTGAAGATCTCCAGCTCACATACATGTTGGCAGTTTAAGAATTGACACGTGTCCTTTTATTTTCTTCAACAAAAAGTTTAATTTCCTTTAATAAATAATTAAATTGGTTTTTGGATTTTATTTTATGTGTTTTGGATCTTCACTATTGCAATATTTTATTTTCCTCCTTCAATCCCTCATAAATCATTAGATCTACTTTCCTCGTTTAAGATGTTTATGACTCATTAAATAAATAAATAAATATATATATATATGATATTTTGATAATAGAATAATCGAGTCTTTATTTAAATATACTTTTTTTTAATGCTATAATATTATAATTCAAATACGTCAAGAGTGATTTACCTTCATGGTCGATTAGGTCAATCTTCATATTTTTTATCAATTAAATTATGTTTGAGCCAACTAATATGACTAATAAAGTATATAAATTCAATCATCATTACTATTAAATGTGGTGAGTTAAGAAATATAAGTTATTAGTATGCAGTTTCATTCATTTACTCTATATATATATAATTATTACATCACATATGAATAAGAGATTTAAAGAAACTTTTATCTCTTACATGTATAACAATTATGATACAACTAATGATACCAACTTGAGGCATGACTCAAGTAATCAAGACTTTAATAGTATTTTAACATATTGAATTTTCATATTTGTTTGAACATGTTTTTAGTTCACAAGATTTTAAGAATAAGTTTAAAGAAATTATGAAGTAATTTTTTTATGGTAAATAATGATATGACATTCTAAATAAAAAGAAATTAAAAAATTATCTCTTTTCTCTCTTTTCGTTTCTGTAACGCTTGGATAGCTTAATTAGTATAAACTTTGTATTATTGATTTCAATGTTAAAATGAGAAGTTAGAGAGATTAAGACCATGTTTATTTCAGGGAAAACAAAATCCATCAATGACAATCTGAAAAGTAGTCCTCCATTTAATTGTGTTTCTCGTTGTTTAACAGTGTCTCGTAATTGTAATAGAATGTGGGGTCCATTGTCAAATATGCAATCAATAAACACAATCTGATTGCAGAGATGAGGGTGATCAATTCAATTGCGCTTGAAAATTATATGGAATCTACTAGTTTTTTTTTTTTTTTTTTTTTTTTTTTTGCAGATACTTGATAACGATATTTGTCCATTTTTGTCATTAGACAACATTATTGTTACTGTTTACTATTATGAATACTATTAATATTACAGTAGGAGAACTATGAATTGTCACAATTATTATTATCATTACAAATATTGTTACGAATTGACCCTAAACGGTCATAGTAAAAAGACAATACAAAATAAACAATCACAATCGTAATCAAATTACATTTGTAAAGTGACTAAATAATCGTGATTAAAATCAATCAAATTATTTTTGTGATTGAGATCCATTATAATTATTATAATTACGTCAATTTTAATTACGAGAAAAAGAAGGTAAAAAAATGTATAGGGGGGGGGGAATAGTGTAATAAGAAATAATGGAACATTATTAATCACATGGTTCAAATAATGCATCTTTTAAAAAAAATGGTGCAAATAATGTGACATACTCTCTCTCACATGGAGAAACTGAATGATTGGACTGAAAAAATAAAATCAAGAATAGAAGAATTTGAAAATAATAATTTGAAAGTGATAGATTTTTAAAATATTATTATTTTGTGTGTAAAATTTATATGGATAATTTTGAAGGATAAATAAGACAAATAAAAAATGAAAGGAAAAAAGAGAGAGAGAGAGAGAGAGAGAGAGATAGTAAGAGGAAAGAACGCCCACGCGGCATGCCAGCTGTATGGGCATAGATTCCGTGATTGCCTACATCCCTACCCCGCTTGGGCCCCACTTTCCTTTTTTTTTTTTATTGTCGTCCATTTTCTTCTCATTTTTATACAAATAAATCATCATTTCATTTTTTTTTTTATTATTTCTTCATCAAAATTTAAAATGTCGACGTAGAAGAAAACATTAATATCTTAATTTTATGAAAATGTTGATAGAAATATTGATTCATCTCTTATGTCAACATTAAATTTATAAAATTTTAAAAATATCTAAAAAAAATTATTGACATATTAACAGAAGTTTAATATTATATCTACCATCAATATTTATTTATTCTTTTTTAAAAATATATATATATATAAATTTATTTTGAAAATCATAATAAAATAGGATTTAGAATTTTAGATTCCGCTAAAATATGGTTTAATGTTGAGAGTCATAATTGTTAAAGTGAGTTTAACTCGACAAAATAGGTATGATCTCCTTTCTTAGAAGTTAGAGGTTCGATCTCCTATTGTGTACTTTTTTACTTAAAAAAAACGTTGAGAGACGTAATTGAATCATAACGTTCTTTTGTCATGTGTGGGATGGAAGAAACAACCCTTTGACCATGAGGTCAATTGTATGCTAGTTTGGTTAAGAAATTTTTTTATATAAGTTAGTCACGAAAAAAGATCTTGGGAATATAGTTACAACTTAGGTCATGTTTACTACTTCGTAATCAAAATTGTAGCAATTGGAATGATTTTTTTTTTCATTTTTCATAATTCAAATAATATTGTTAACTAGTTTTATGCGAATGTAATTAAATGGACCCCACTTTTTATATTAGGGTTGATAGGTTACGTTTACGGGGAAGTAAACATGGGAAGTGAACATGGCTTAAAGTTCATAAATATAATTGTAATTTTCACTCATAATGTGTATCACTCTTTTTTATATATACATGTATTAATAAAGGATTTGATTCGAAGTTAAGGTTGACACTTTTCTGTTGTTTATTTGTCTATGGAGTAAATGTCTATGAACGAATATTTGAAATCATATCTAATACATTAGTCCTCGTTTGATAAATATTTGATTTTTATTTTTCTTTTCAATAATTAAATTTAGAAACAATATTTCCACCTATAAGTTTCCATATATTGTCATTTATTTTTTACTCATGTTTTAAAACAAAATTTTGAAAACTAAAAGAAAATAGTTTTAAAAAACTTGTTTTGAATTTTAGAATTTAACCATAAATTCAAATAATTTCTTTAAATAAATAAAAACCAGAATAGATAAATGGAAAGAAAACATGTTTAAATTTTAAAAATTAAAAATTAAAAAATGAGATCGTTATTGAATGGAAATTTTTAGATTTGATGATGATTTTTTTTAATGCAAGGTCTATATTTTGATTTACTCAACTCTTGGAAAACGTTATTCTTACTAAAAGCATTTTGAATAAAATTATATGGCAATAAAGGATTTGATGGTTTGAAACCCTATAAAATGGGTTAAGACAACACAATTAAAAGTTGAAAGACCAAGAAATAAAAAGTTGAAAGTTGAACCAATAACAAAACTATGGGTAAAAAGTTAAAATCATTATTTTTCATTTGTCTCGTTTGACCTTTATTTATTAATATTTTAAAATTTCTATTTTTAAATTTTCGATCTATTTTTTATTTGATTTTTAAGTTTTAAAGTATTACGTTTACAGTAGTTTTGAGTTTAATTTTATTTTACTTCATAAATTTTAAAATGTTACAATGTTATCTTTAGGATATGAGTTGTATTTCAATTTAGTTCCAAGTTTCAAGATTGACACTTATAACTTTGAATTTTTCACTAAACACCCACTTTGAGTTTAACATTAATGTAAATTAATTAATTTAAAATGATTAAAAAGTGAAGTTTTAAACTTCATTTTAATGGTGATTAAAAAATAATTAAACTTAATTAACTATATATATATTTTTAATTCTTTTAAATTAATTAGTTGACATTAATCTTAAAGACTATAAATGAGTATTTAGTGAAAGATCAAGGCTAATAAATGTAAATCTTGATACCTAGGAACTAAATTGAACTCAAGAACTAAAAGTGTAAGATTTTAAAATTTAGAAACTAAATGAAAACTAGCTCGAAAACCTCCTTACCCAAAAAAAGTTATTTTCCCTTAAATCTAGGTCACATTTACAAATCTGTAATAAAAATTAGTATAACTGTAATGAAATTTCATTAATAAATCAATCACGATGGGCCAGAATGTCAAACGTAATTGGATTGCTTAGAAGTATGAATATATCACATTTACTGATATCATGAGTAAATGTGACAGATCCATACTTCTCCTACTGTAACAGTACACTAATAGTAACGGTAACGATAACGTAATTTCGAAACACAAATAGATTGATCACTCTCCGTTTATCTATCAATTTGTGTTTTTTTTTTTTTGTTATAAATTGGGTTGTGGGTCCCATATCAACACAAATACGGAACACATAGTAAATAACAACAAGCATAATTGATTGAATTCGCTTTTTAGATCATCATTCATTGATTTTTTTTCCCCTATATAAACACGACTTTAATGTTTAAAATACGAGTCAATACAAGTTTGAGGATTTGATATATATATATATTTTTTAAAAGCTAGAAACTAAAACCGAAAATAGGGAAAATTACTTAAATTGAATATAAAAGTTGAACCTTTTGCATTTGGGTCAAAGATATTTTTTTCAGTTTATTCATTTAATTTACATGTTTTAATTAATACGGTAATTATGATTCTGTTTAGAAAAAAACGGAATTATTATTTCGTTGCCTTTTATATTTAAGTCACTATTTTAGAGCGTTATATATATATATATATATAAGAAAAATGAACGGTAATAATTTCAGTTGTAAACTTAATAAAAATATTTTAAATATAACAAAATATAATTATTTATAGGTAATAAATAACAAAAGATATTGATAGATGTTTAATAATCTTTATCACTTACAGACAATAATATTTTGTTATATTTAAAAATAAGTTGACGTGTTTTATTACATTTGAAAATTGTCCTTCAATAAATCTTATTCTCACAAAATTTATTAAATGATAATAATAATTTTCATACATCTTTGAAACATAATAATAATTTTCATGCATTAAAATATAATATATAAATATGATGCCAAAATTTACCATAGAAATACTAATAGATAACCAAAAATAAATTAATAGAGACTAAAATTGGACCAATAAAATTATATGAATTAAAATTGAACAACTATTAAAATATAAGAACCCAAATAGTATTTTATAAGAAAATTATTATTTAAAACTTTTATGGCCTATTTAGAATCTCATGATTTCGATTCATAATGAATTTTAATTGAATTTCATTGTTTGGTAATGCATAAAATGGAATGATTTAAAAATCTAAAGTGATTTCAAATCCCATTTTATTTTTTTAAAAAAAACTTTTCTGAATAAAATGTTCGGATTTTGCAAGACTTCATAGGATTTTAAATTAAATTACTTAGGTCCCGTTTGGTTTTTTGTTTTTTGTTTTTAAAAATTAAGTCTATTTCATCCACATTTCTTATAATGATTTGCATATTTCTTAAGTACAATGGTTGAATTCTTAGCTAAATTCAAAAAATAAAAACAACTTTTTGAAAGCTACTCTTTTTAGTTCTCAAAATTTTGTCTTGATTTTTTAAACCATTGGTAAAAAGTAAATAATAAAGGAAGAAATTTAGAGGTAGAGGTGTGTCCATAAACTTAATTTTTAAAAACAAAAACAAAAAATAAAATGGTTATTAAACGAGGCTTAATAAGCTTATCAAATTCTAATTCTCAATCAACACATCATAATTAAAAGTCTATATTAGTAAATTATTAACTTTCTTTTCTTTTCTGATTACTATCTAAATACAAAATTTTAAATATATTTATTTAAAAAACATTCGTTTCTAATAAAATAATTAATTTAAAATCATTTCTCGACTTTCAAATCACAAGATTTAAAATCATTTTTACACTTTCTTAAATCCAACGATAGAGTTGTTGAAAAGAAAGTCATATATAGAATTAATAAATTAATTAATTATTCAATTTCAAATTCATTCTCGAAAATTAAACATTAAATAGACGTTACGCGTGTAAAATTCTTGCCTCTTAATTAGAGAATTCAATGAACATTAATGCAAAGAAAATTCTATGTATAAAAATTAAGGAAATTAAATGTTTAGAAAAAGGAAGGGTTTTTTTTTTCTCTTCAAATTTAGTATTTAATTAATGAGCCAGCTAAATTCCACGTCCCTTTCTTTCCATATTTTATTATCACGCGGTTAAAATAATTATTCCATTCCCATTTTGATCCATGAAATTGAATATTGTTTTATTTTAATATTTATTTCAAAATAAGCATTAAAAAATAACAATATTGTTAAAATGAATTTTCTAAAAAAAATAGTTTTCATTTTAATACGAATTTTAGGAAGACTCTTTTAAATCCAAAAAAGAAAAAAAAATAGAAATGAAGATTTGAACGTTGGAGTCTTCAATATTTAAAAAAATGAGTAGAAAATTAAAATAAATCTCTTTTAAACAAATAAAATAGGTTTAAAAACGCTTCCAGTCCTAAACTTTCAAGAAATTAAAATTTTAACATTTGAACTTTAATTTTATAATAATTTAATCCACATATTTACAATTTATAATGATATAGTTTCTATCGTGAGAAATACTTTAGTTAAGTTTCTTACATATATCAATCGATAAATTAATAATTAATCAAATTTGTTTAGAAATATAAAGATTACGTCATTACATAATAAAAAAAATTGATTGAGATTTATCATGATAAAAACTAAACTCATTAATTTTGATTAAAAATTCTTATATAATAATGTTCAAAAAAAATTAAATTATTACAAACGGGAGAGTACATGAACCAAATCATTATCATTACAAACTAAAATTCATGTACTAATTGCCAATTTTACGAAAGTTTATTAAGTATTTTTTTAATCAAGCAATTAAACTAAATATATTAAAAGTTAAAATACTATTTTGATATTTGTACTTTTGAGTTTATTCAATTTTAGTCTCTTTATTAATGATCTAACTTGAGTTCCCACACTTTCAATAAATCTAAAGTTTACTTTTTAAGTTATTTTTTATCGAAATTGTCTTGATCATAATATAAATTTCATGTGAGAAAATTCAAATGTTACAACAAAAATGTTAGTAGATAACAAAAGGTTTTTTTTTTTTTTTTTTTTTTTTTTAAAAAAAAATCAACAATAGTAACTAAATTTAAAATTTATTGACCGTACATAACAAAAAGATCATCATTTAAAAATATATAGATTGACTAAGGCCACGTTTACTAAATCGTAATAAAAATTGGTGTAATTGGAATGAGATTTCATGAATTGTATTAGGCTCAAATCGCAAAGATAATTAGATTGTTTTTTATTGCGTTTACCTATAATTATAAATATGTCACATTTTACTGTTATCGTTACTATTTGACTCTACCGGTAATGGTAGAGGTAAATGTATTAATAAATGTGGCAGATTCATAATCTTCATATTGTTACAGTAATAACATTTGTAATGATAACAACAAATGTAGTGGGTCCCACTTAATTTTCAACCACAATCACTTGAAGTGGGTCGTATAACTTATTACGTGACACAGTAAACAACAACAAAAATAATCAATTGAGGTTGATTTTTACATTATCATTTATTGATTACTTTTCACCTGAAGTAAACGTGGCCTAGAATCGAATAAACTCCAGAGTATTAAGAGGGTAAAAGGTTGAAGGTGAAAATAATATAGTTTTTTTTTTTAAATGAGAAAAATAATATTAGGGGGAAAAAAGACAAAAAAAAATAATAAAAAGGATAATTGGATTAAAAGAAGCCTTGAGAAAATTAGAGAGAGGAAAGAGAGAGAATTATGTGGTAGCTGTAGATTTTATCAGTTTTTAAAGTTGGAAGAAATTCATTCTTTGAGAATGGAAGGAGCTCAACAAAAACTGATGCTCTCTCTGCTTTTAATGGCGGATTGAGAAACACAAACCCCAATTTCTTCAAACTTATGAGATGGGGGATTAACTTTTTTCCTTTCAAACATGAGATGAGATGACAAGTTTCATATTTAATCTTCATCATCTTCATCTTCATCATTTGTAGCAGTGTTTTTCTGTTCTTCAACTCTCATCAATCACTTCTTCTTCTTCCTCTTCTTGCTTTTCCCTTCCATGGCGAAAACAGGCGTGTTTGATTCTGATCCTACAGTTATGGGGAAAGCCACGGAGTTGAAGAGGGAGTTACAGAGACTTATCGTTGCTATTATTGATGACGATAATTACTCCACCGACACCATTGATAACGCTAAAGAAATTCTTTCTGCACTTAAGGAGTTGAAACTCAGGAAGAGATCGCGTTCTTCTTCTAATCTTTTCGAGAATCTCATTTGTCCTGAAGAATTTCGTTGTCCGCTTTCTAGAGAACTCATGAGAGATCCTGTCATTGTGTCTACTGGCGAGGTCTGTGATTTTTTTTCTTCTTTTTCCCTCTTCTCTTCTAGGTTTTGAAATTAATTCCTAATTCGCGGTTCTAGCTTCTATGTTCTTGAGAACACGAGTGTGAAATTTATTCTTCTTCTTCAATTTTCAGCGCTCTCAAGAAGATTTTCAGGTTTCTGTGGTTTTTAGATTAGAATTTTAAATTTAACTTGCTGTATGTTCATTGACATTGCATCTTTTTTATTTCATTTAGAATTTAGAGGGCGAACGATACAAACCCTTAGGATCTTCGGTTACTGTGTATTCATGTTGTTGACTGTGAATAATATGAATGGTCAACTGGAATTATGTAGAATACAGGAGGAGGAGGAGGAGGAGGAGGAGGAGGAGTTCTTATAGATCTTTTGTTATATGTATGGTTTTGGGGGATTGGATCTTGTTGCCCATTTTGAATCCTTTGTTTTCATTAGGTTTTCTAGTTCTTATTGTTTTGTTTGATCTTATTTACAGACATATGACAAACCCTTCATTCAGAAATGGCTGAAATCAGGGAACAGGACTTGCCCCAGAACTCAGCAAGTTCTTTCACACACCAACCTCACTCCCAATCACTTGATTCGTGAAATGATATCTCAGTGGTGTACAAGTCGGGGAATTGAGTTGCAAGACCGTGTCCGTGTTCATTATCTTGATGATGATGTGATAACAGAGGCTGATCGTGATCGTTTTCTCACGTTAATAGAGAAAATGTCTATGACAATATCTGAACAGAAAGCAGCTGCTAAGGAGCTTCGAATGTTGACGAAGCGAATGCCCTCATTTCGAGCACTTTTTGGTGAGTCCCTTGATGCCATATCTTTGTTGCTTAGTCCACTTTGTGGAGATAAGTCGCAAAGTAGTAGTATTCACACGGATCTGCAAGAAGATGTAATCACAACACTCTTGAATTTGTCGATCCATGACAACAACAAGAAGCTTGTTATCGAAACACCCAATGTAATACCTCTTCTAATGGAAGCGTTAGGATCAGGAACCATGGAAACAAGGAGCAATGCAGCTGCAGCCCTATTTACACTGTCTGCTCTCGACTCAAACAAAGCAATCATTGGGAAAGCTGGTGCGTTGAAACCACTTATCAAGCTTTTAGACGAGGGGCATCCTTTATCAATTAAAGATGCTGCTTCAGCAATATTCAATCTTTGTATAATTCATGAAAACAAAGCAAGAGCTGTGCGAGATGGTGCAGTCCGAGTGCTTCTGAAAAAGATCATGAACCAGATGCATGTTGATGAGTTGTTGGCTATTCTTGCAATGCTATCGTCCCATCAAAAAGCTATCGAAGAAATTGGTGAACTTGGAGCCGTCCCTTTCTTACTCAGAATTATCAGGGAAAGTTCTTGTTCACGTAACAAGGAAAATTGCATTGTGATCATCCATGCAATCTGCTTATACGATCGAACCAAATGGAAGGATATGAGGGAGGAAGAGAAATGCTATCGAACTATCTCCGAACTTGCTCAGAATGGAACTTCTAGGGCCAAGAGAAAGGCCAGTGGCATACTTGAAAGACTAAACAGGGTAGTTAATATGACCCACACTGCCTAATGAAATTCCTCGGCATTAAAAACTTGTAGATTCTGCGTCTAAATCCGGCACTCTCGTCTTTGCTAAGACTCGGTCATCTGTTTGGGTAATCTTCAATCATCTTTTTTCTTTTTGTATATTCTCTTATCCTGTGGAGTCTAATGTCGATTTCACTGCCAAGTTCATCAGTTAGTCAATGTGAATAAATGTGAAGTGAGTTCTGTTGATATTAGTTTTTCTTTTTCTTTTTGTTTCTGTTTTAGTTTTACTTATTCTTATCACTACTGCACTTTGAAAATGCTAGTTTTTCCCCTCTCTGTTTCATTGAACTGATAACTGATAAGTTTAAGAGCCTGTTCAAAAGGAAGTGAGCAAATTTGATTGGAGAGAATAAAAGTAGAGAGAGGATATGATTGTTTCATTGCATATGTTCCGAAGTGGTACCAAATGGATCTTAACATTGGACAAGAAAGAGTCAGTGAAAGGTAACAGGAAAAGTAATGTGCATCATTTTGAATGGTGTATGTGATATCTCTAGTAATGTGGTCCCTTTGAAGATGAAGGGAATAGGAATATTGGATGCCTTACACCTTTTTGTGAAGATATAGTTCACTCTTTTAACCTCCCCTTTTGTTTATATTTCTTCATTCTACTCCACCTTCCCATTTTCATCAGCAAGGAAATTTATTCCATACAAATATGGTCTAAAAATGTGGATACAAGTAGTAACAGGTACTAAGTACTAATCTCTCTCCTAATGAGTGATAAAAGGTTCAATCTCCTCCTCACTAAAGAGTATTCGAAACAATTTCTATGGATTGAATCCATGACCTCTTAGTCTTTTATCAAGGTCGTACCTCTTATTTACCACTAGGCTAATCTATGTTCCATAAAGTCCCCAATTTTTCCATGGGCGAGTTGTTTTTGCCTTTATTATTATTATTAGTATTATCAGTATTATTATTATTATTATTATTATTATTATTATTATTATTATTATTATGTTTGAGTTTTTATAATTTGGTTTTGTTTTTGGCTTTTGGCTTCATAATTTGGTGCAATTGAGGCCAAAATGAAACTTGTTATGACTGCATATAGGTTAGTTCAGTGAAATACTTGAGGCTATTAAAATTTTTAGTTTTCAGTTGTAGCTCTCTCACTCTCTTTGTTTGTTTGTTTCTTTTTGGGAAAATAGTTGTTTTCTTTAAAATATTAAGAGAAATAGTAACATCAAATCAAAGCAGGTTGCTTTCCAGTCCCTTTTTTTTCTGTATTTTATGGGAGAGAAAAATCCCTTCCTGTCCCTGCTAGCTGGATATTTGGATTCTTTTACAAAATATTTTTTATATATAGCTTTCATTTTAACATTTATAATATAATTATAATTAAAACCAATGAAGAAACTTTTTTTTTTTTTACCACAGCAAATATGGAGGTTTGAATCATATCAATTATCGTTGAATTAGCTCATTTTGATCGGTATCTTTGCGATTACGACAATTAATTAGATTTTGGCCCAAACTTTTAAATATTTCATGAGAATACTAATTTTCTTCTTCAATTACTTTTGATGTACCTTAAAAAATTTTTAGGTGAAATTCAATCATTCTTTTTATTTGCATATTGTCCCTCCTTAAGCCTAACGTATTAAATCCAATGGGTCCTTGTTAGGTATTAAAAAATTATTGGGCATTTAAGATTTTATCACGTTTATATTACATCAATTTCATATAACATGGGGTCCAATATGAGATGATATATCTCCACATCTTATATCATCTCAGTGTTTAAGGTCCATTATCCTATCTAATCGATTATAAATGGTTGTGGGTCCATTTTCGGAACATGTTTCGTATCTCATCGTCATTTTCCTTTCGTGTATCGTATATCATCTTAGTGCTTGAACATATTCGATCATACTCGATGAGAACTCCCCACATCCTAAATCATCTTAGCGTCCTAAAGAGTCCATTTATATCATTCATTTTGGTGAACTTGAGAGATAAAAAGGAAAAGAAAAAGAAAAGAAAAAGTTACATTTAAGTAATGAGCCATTGAGTTATTGATAATTGGAGGATTATTTATTCATTCTTCAAGAACTTTATAGTTATAATACATTTTGAATGATGTAAACATGAGTATAACTCAACGAATACAAAATATTAAACTCAATTAGCATAAAATATTAGGTAAATTGTATAAACCATCCCTGAAGTATGATGATAATTGCAATTTCACTTTCAAACTTTTAATTGTTAAATGTGAGCCATTAAACTTATACAAATGTGTTGGACCATCAAACGTGCATGAATGTAGAAATTGGAACTTCAAACATCTAATGATAAAATTGAATCCTATGCAATTGTTAATATTGGATTTCTAAACTTGCAAATTTGTAGAAATCATTTCACCTTTAAACATTTAAAATTAAATTACTTCATTTACAATTGGACAATTTACTTTATTCAATCCAAAGTTTAAAAATAAATGTATAAGGTCCAAATTTCTACAAGTTTGCAAGTTCGTGAGTCCAACCAACTTCAATAATTATATAAGTTTGAGGGTTCAATTTTTATCATTAAATATTTGGTGGTTGAATTTTGCACATCTATGTAAATTTGAGGACTCAATTTTAACGCTTGTAAAAATTTAAGAGCTCACCTTTTACAATAAAAACTTTGAGTGTGTATTTGTAACTACCATTCTACTTCATGAGTGATTTTTGCAATTTGTCCTAAAATATTATGTATCTTAAGTTTTACCAACTAGTGTTTTATAATGTATTTCAATTTTCTTCTTCTTATAAAACATTAGGAAGAGAGAAGCATAAATTCAATAGCTATGGTTAACCATTGAAAAACAAATGATAGAATTTGAAGTTTCTGTATAGTGGAGATTTGAAAGTGTTTGAAATAAGTGAGGTTGTGAGGTCTGGAGAGTTATGAAGTCTTGTGTCCCATAGTGTAAAGAGTTAATAAAACATAAAATTGATGTTTTCTTAATTGTGGGGCCTAAGAACTTTTTAGAATAAACAAGAAGTGAAGCACACAATTCCGCTCATCCTAATCCCAACTCCTTAAGTCGAACACCTAATGGTTATGATTAGAAAATTTAGGTATAAGTTTGAGGAGAAAGAAATCCAAAGAAGAGAAGAGGGGTCTACCATGTGGCATATAATGCAAAGTATGGGGTTTGGCCAATGGGAGCAATATCCAAAGAGCATAGCATTATGTTGATATATTAATCCATCTCAATAGACAACAATGGGGACACCTCTTTCTCTCTTCTGTTTCTCTATTCTCACTCTCTCAAAAGAAGAAAAAAAATCAAGTTCTCTTTTCTTTTCCTTTTTTTTTTTTAAAAAAAAAAAAAACAAAATTAAGCAAAATCAATGTTATGACCATATAAACAAAATCGACAAGCAAATAATAGAGAAGAAGAAGAACGATACATAAATTTACGTGGTTCATCAACATTGTGTTTCCTTACGTCCACGAGCAAAGGAGAAAGAATTTTATATATCTTAAAAAGTTACAAAGTACAGAATATATAAATACCTAGAGTTAAGAAAGTCACAAATAGAAACATAATCTCAATATAAATTAGTTTCCAGGGGCGGTTATATATGACACTTCTCTTAAATCAATAGGTCGAAAAGAAAGGTCTAAAATGAAAACTCCGAACGTAATCTCAATATAACACCCTTAAATTTTCACCAGAGAATTTCGCCCTTAAATCCTATACTTGATCATTCGGAGTATCAGATAACAAATTTAAAGCATCTCAAGAAATCAAAATTGAAATGAATTTTTAAGTATTAAAAAATGTTACCTTCTTGTTAGATAGACTAAAGTTGAAATCATGCATAAGAATTACAAATTTAAAATCGTTTGTTTGAAAAACGATTTTTGGTAATAATATTGATTTGGGGAGAAAAAAGATATTTAAATTTAATCATTGTCGTACAATTGTTTGTCTAATCAATGTGCGGTTGGTGCTAGAAGATACAACTTTCTATTGGTTTTTCTTGTCTACAATAATGTTTCATTTTAATCAAAATTTTATATGCAATGTCTATTCATATGGACAAAGTTTGGATGAACTGTTACATCATTAAAAAAAAAACATCAAATGTGACCCTAAACTCTTCGCACGTTGTATCTATTTAGATTATAAATGGGCTTGGCTCAATATAATTGGACATAACCTTTCTCCTTAGACGTTGGGGGTTCAATCCCGTTCCCCACAATTGTCCTACTAAAAAAAATATCATAGGTTTTAAATTTCATTAATTTTGACCTTAGAAGCACATCAATGATGCAGTTTTAACCCTTACTAAAATAAAATTTTGCACAAGTATAAGTTCTTCCGACACATGAATTAACTATTGAATATCATTCCCAAAATCCATAAATTTCAAAGAAAAACAAAAACTATGATGTTTTTCTATGAAAGAATTTAGGAAAATATTAATTTACAGTTCTAAATTTTGGGATTGTATCAATTTAAACTCAAAACTAATTATATCAATTTACACCCCCTTTCCGTCTTTAGACTTAGTTTAAAAAGTATCATGCAAACATGTAATTTTTTTTATTATTAAACTTCTAAATTGTTAAAAGTGAATCAATTTAGATCATTTATTAAGATTACATTTGAAAATCGTCCATGCATTCAATTTGTACACGTGTAGACTTCTTTAAATGTCGGATTAATAAATTGGACAATTATAATTGATGCATGGACAATTTTTTTTTTAATTAAATTCTAAATTGATTTGATATAAAAGTTTAGGGGTATAACTGATAAAATGTTAAAACTCACATGATGTTTATCCAAACATAACACGATGAAATGTATAAATCTATACACTTATAAAAGTTCAAGATTTAAATTGAAAAAAATATAAGTTCAAGGTTTAGATTGATACATCCCTAATTTCTAAGGATGTAAATTGATATTTCTCCAAAAATTTATTATTTTCAAATTCGATAATTCATTAAATACATAAGAGAATTTCTTGTTTTTTTAATACTTGGAGTAATAACTTATTGGAGGGTTAAAATTACAAACACTTTTTAAAGCATAAGGTTAAAATGGACAAAATTGAAAATTTAAAGTCCAAACATGATAAATTTAGGGCTAAAATTGATTATTACTTTTTTTTTTTTTTTTGTATCACTATTTATCTTTGAATTTTTTTTTCCTTGAAGAAATGGGCACAACTAGAATTATTGTGATCTTAAAAAATAAAAAATAAATAGAAAATTTGTGGAAAACAAAAATGTGGGTTTGTTTTTATTATTATCATTATTTTGGCTTGGCTGTGAGCTTGAATAGAAATGAAAAACCATGTGATATGCAGTCCAATAATTTTGGCCAACAATAATCAATAGTGTTGGTCCATAGAACCATCACAAGACTTTGAGAGATTCAAAAGTCGAATAATCAGGTATATAACAATAATTACACTATCATTTGAAAAAATAGCAAAAAGTAAGATAGTTTTGAATTATAGCAAAACACATGAATGTCACATAAGTCCAATCTTCTTAATCCTAAAATACCCTCATCGTCTATTTTAATTGCAGTGTGATTAATTCGACATCTTTATTAATGAAATTATAATTAATTGCTCAAGTATAGATAATAGAACAAATTAATCATATTACTATACTATTTGCCTCCTATTATAATAATAATAATAATCTTTTATTATTATAAAGTCTTCCATAATATGATATTTTCAAAATTTAAAGATGATTTAAGTCAAAACCTTGACAAAATGTAACGGTTCAAATGTCCTTAATAACAAACGTGAAAATAACTCTGAGAGTTTAGTAATACTTCCTTTTAAAGTTGAAATTCAAATTTGCAACTATACGTTAATTGCACTTGAGAATAATACTTCTTTGTGCTCGATTAGGAACCTGTTAATTGTCTCATTAACACATGAAAGATGCATTAACTTAGAGACCTAACTCGACCGATTAAGGCATACAACCTCGATCAAGAAGTACTGAAAGTCTCCCTGCATGTTGAACTAAAAAAATGGGGTTAAAATAGTATTTATCCTTGTACTTGAGAATTTGTTTAATTTTAATCTTTATATTTTCAAATGTCTTGTTTAGTCCCTATACTCTCAATAAATCCTAGATTCAGTCCCTCAAAATTAATTAAATAATAATAATAAATTTCATGTAAAGAAATATTTTTCAAAATTTATAGTGAAAATACTAATAGATAATAAAAAAAACTTTGAAAAAATTAACAAATAGCCTAGTAGTGGGGGCTGAAAAAATACAAGGAATAAAATTGAAAAACTCCCATTATAGAGGGACCAAAATGGTATTTAAAAAAAGTGAATAGAAAGGAAGAAATACCTGCTGAACAGAGTCCTCAATAACTAAACCATAATCAAAGGTTTAAGTAATAACTGTACAGGAAGATTAACAAGTTCATAGTAACAATCTGCACAAGACCAAATCAGAAGACAGGACCTCACATACTTAATTGACAGTACAGCCTCAGAATGTCATGGAAAGCATGATATATGACAAACCGTAATCGACGATCCATATACAAGAATCGAGGAGATAATCACGACATTAGCGACATGGGATTGAGGTATTTCCATTCGTTCACGACAGGCATAACCATCAACTTGATTGAGTTCCCATTCAAAATACAAGTTTCCTTAAACTGTATTATAAGCCCATCCATGCTTATCTAGAAATGATTGTACTGCTTCCTTGATGGCTAAGTTTGGTACTAGCTGGGACTCGTCAAGCAGCTCCCGTGTTATGGGATCAAAGTTACCAACCTAGATAAGGGAGAAAGTAGTCAGAATTGTAGCTACAAGACATGTAGAAGAAGAATAGCAATGCAGGAAAATGTCAACCTTATGAAAATGGTCAAGAATCACTGCTCTCTCATACGTAACCCCACTCGGAGTAATAACAGGGTCGCGAAGAATATCAAGTGTGATTTTACAACAAAGATAATCAGGTACCTGAAAACAATAAATTAGTACCTCCACATGGTTTAAATTGCAAATGTTAGGCCTAAAAGTTTCTAACGACGAAAAAAACTAAAAAAGTAGTAACCAACATGCTTACCTCTGACGGCGCATCTGCCTCGGCAACTTTTTCAAACACACTTCTTAGCGATTTTAATTGATTCCGATGAGCAATTTCGGCTTCATCTACGAACCCTTCTAGTTCAGACTGGTCAAGAAAGTATTTTTGTTCAAGGGCAGCCTCACAAGCTTCTCTGAGAAACAGTACATGTAGATTGACCAAAATCAAAAAAGGAAACGGAATTGGTGATGAAACCCCATCTTTTTTAATGTCTAATCATTATAATTGACATTTTCAGAATTTCAGGTGGGGAAAAGAAAACTTATTTCAAGGTTTGCAGAAATGTGCTGATCATTGATTTGAATAGTGTACATACGTGCATCCAGCTATGGTGTTAGTGGGTTGAGTTGAAACACTTTTTAGTCCCAACACCTAATTGTTCAGGGTTGTAAGTTTCTTCAACCTAAACAACCCCTATTAAATAATGAACCCAATCCAACTATGAAACATTTTGGTTGGTTGGTTCGGGTTACTCAGGTCATTTATTTAAATTTTTGTTTTAAAAATAAGTAAAAGGTTAATTTGTAGAACTTTTATTTAATTATTTTCATATACTGAATTAAGATTAACAAGTCAATTTCAATTTATATTATGAAAATTTTCTTTCCAAAGTGCTAAAAAATTGTTTTTATGAGTTGGAGAATAAATGATCCAAAAAAATCATAAATTAAAATAAAATTGAAATAAACATATGCATATATAATCGTATCGTAAATAAAAGACATACTTTTAAAAATTAATAATAAATTCAAGTTGGTCCGAGTTGGTTTGAATTATTTTAGATGAACCCATGAATCAATCCAACCCATACAATTTTCATTTATTTTAACCCAATCTAACCCAAATCGTACAAGTTAAATTAGGTAGATCGGGGTTTTTCACGTTATCGACTATTTTGAACACCTCTACATCCAACTCTGAAAAGCGAAAACAAAAAGCCTGAACTCAGGGAAAAACAACTTACTTCAATGTCTGCAATTCCCATGAACGTTCGGTAGACGCTTGTTCCCACTCCCTGTATTTTGCTTTAGCAAGTTCCTGCCATATCTCCTCTACTATATAACTCTTCGGATTTGCACCCCTACCAAGATCCAAAGCCTATAAAAAAATAGGTCGAATTAAATCTGCGTTAGCATAATAAACACGTCATCTCTTCATCATCATCACTGTTTTATTAACAAACCAATTTATGGTTTTATAACAAAGTTATAAGACTATATGCTCACTGCCAAGATGCAATATGCATCCGACTGAAAGTCTATATATTGTAACATTTAAAACCGATGCCTTCTTAAATTCTAGAAACTAGAAAGAACTAATTTAACCAAAGCATTCTCAGAAGAAATATCATTCTGAACTTATGACTAGTTCTTATACTTCCCCTCGAATATATATTCATTTTCATTACAACAATGAGAGGTGGTTTGTAAATTCTAGTAAAAAAGATAACTAAATAAATATGTCAACATCCCAGTCAGAATGCTTTATATTTATTAGTGGAATTAGTTGTGAGTACCAGAGTTGCAAAATTCTTTCTTTCAAATTTGATTGGCTCTGTTTCCTAATGATGCGTAGTTACTTTTATTTATTTTACATTCTTGAAAATTTTAATTTAACTGAAACATTCTCAAAAGAAATGAGTGAAGACCACAATAGTTCTGATCAGACTTCTGTATACGAATTAGTGGTATTAAAGGTATGATTGGGGAAATAACCGATTACTTACTCTTCCGAACTTGATTGTCTGTATTTTCTACTAATGCAGTAGTTAATGGGTATTCATTAAACTTCAGGTCTTTGGAAAAAGTTCTGATTGTGTTACCACTGTGATGGTAAGACTTGTGATAGGACACAAAGTGACAGCCTGACATGACATGCCACTCAGCCAACCTAAATTTTACTTTTAAGGTTTTTCAGCGGTCAGACCCCCAGATTTATATCGATAAGAATTAAGATATTCAATTCAACTCACCAACAGTAACGCGACAACTATCATCCATTCTATTACACATTGCTCTGCCTACCTCCTCTAGCTCAAGCTCTCACCCTAGTGGTTTGTGGGGAAGTTCAATGATAGGTCAACTAATTCTATTAATTAATTATTCCCTCTAATCTAACTTTGCCCACGTTGATTGCTCCTCCATTTACAATCTCTTCCTTCTCTCAATCATGAAGCATCGTCATCTGCAGCACCCTCACCTTAGATTCTTACATCTACCTTGCAATCATAAACTCTGCATCACATTCACATCCAATACAAAAACTCGGGTACTCGTCTCCTTCTGGGGTTGAGGACGAAGGGAGCCCCTGAACCATTGGGAAATTTTATCTTCTAGGCTGACCCCCCATAGGATGCAACATCCTACTGAGGCCACTGACGATTTTCAATACGAACTCTATTGGCTCGCAAAGCATTCAATATTTCAAACTATGGTACTAGAAAACAATAATTTTTTTGTAGTACAACAAGTTTTAGGCATACTGCATATAGTTAAAACTGAACAAGTTTTAAATGTTTCAAATTGACCTAATGATGCATCAGACCCTTGCTTCTCCTATTAGAACGAACACAGTGCATCGCTCCTCCATTCAAAGTCATTGCGACAAATTTCTACTAGATTTGAATGATTAATTAATAAGCAATTCTAAGATCAGATATTCAGAACCCAAAAATCTCAATTTTTTTCCCCTTAATTGTTAAGTTAAATATTTTCCAGAGATGTGTCAAAGCTGTGTCCAAAATTGGAAAAAGAAAATATCTTTTGAGATGCACTTTTTAGCATGTCAGACATGGGCCCAAAGCGTGTCCAGACGTATTTGTGTCTGGTATGTGTCCAACAAGGACACTTTGTCAAAAACAAAATGCCTGTGCTTCATAGTTCATAAGAGTAATCTATCAGAATCCTTTTGTTTTTGACAAAGTGTTGGTGCATAGCCATTTCCACCACCACCACAACCTCCACTTGGAACTGCTAGGGAACTTTTCGAAGTACTTCCCATTGATGATTATCCACATTGTATCCGTCATAATTTCAACATTCCTCACTAATGATCGACTTATCTATTCCCCCATTAGCGTCAAGGATCATTTCTTACATGGAGGGCTCAAATTATACTTTGATTTTTCTTGTTTCTAGCCATTCTTCAGAATCATATTTCTCTTATTTCTTCATGTTCAAAGTCCTCAAAGCATTATTATTGTCGTGTGGAAATATCTAAATACAAGCAAAATGGGAGTAGAGACTCCCTACCATCTCATCAATCACTCTTAAACAAAAAATGCACGTCTGGCTAGTGGCAGTTGCTTTCACATAACAACGACCCCATTTCATTGAACTACTTGCTATAACCATCTCTTCCACCCCGTTACTACAACAAACTATAAGAGACTCCCACTTTTTCCTTGCGGTATTAATGCCTAGTTCCCCCTCCTCTCCTCATGAAAGTTGCATATATCATAGTAGATAATCCAATTCCTAAGGGGGGGAAATTGTCTTTTTCTTTGCTTTTTTTAGTAGAAATTTTTGTCTTCGCCACCAAAAGATTCACATCTTCCTACACACAGTTGGCTAAAAGAAAAGCTGACATAGTAGGAATAGGAATAATATTTTCACATTGACTAAGTTGCATGAGCACTATTTTATTTGTAATGATATGAGCCTCTCAACATGTGCGTCAACTTTTCAAATAGCATTTTCAGAAAAGTTTAGTCAAGGGAAAAAATATACAAACTTCTAAAGTGTACAAGTTTATGATTTGATTGATTTCAAAAATATACATAGCAAAGGGTAATCAAGTGCATGAGCCAAGGGTAGAGTCAAAAGTTTCCGTAGGGAAGGAAAAATTTTTTACATCTAAACTACTTTTTATCTGTAGTCTCTCAATTCTGAAAATTCAGGAGGAAAATAAGAGAGAATATGATTTTTTTTATTTAATTCTTGAATCTAAGACAATTCAAGTGGGGCAATTTCCCCCGCCTTCACATTGCCCTATTGAGGCTGTAAATGCAAGAATTATTTTTGCAATTCACTGTTTTTCAATTGAATCTCCAATCCAATTATATACCAGATGACATTGATTCTTTTCTACCCAAAGAGAAGGGGAAAAAGAGGGAACAATACAAAAATGAACAGTTACCTTCTCTAAATGCTTGATTCCTTCCGGATATTCTTTGTTTTGTATTAATGCTAATCCTAACATGTAATGTGCCTGCACATCAAAAATTGCCAACAAATTAATATTGAAAAAGAGAGAAGGGAGGATTATATATCAAGAATCCAAGATAAGAAAAATGCATAAGAAACTGAAAATAACATGGAGGCAGGGGGAGCTGAATTGAAATCATGCACAATATAACTAGGGAAGCCTACAATACAACAGAAGTGACCCATGGGGGGAGGGGGGATCAAGCTTTTATTGAGATAGATGAAAGAATATGTAAGGGCATACAAAAAACAAACCCAACAAAAAGAGGTGACCCAGCAAACTTACAAAACTTCAAAACTTAACTACGATCATAATTACAAAATAACCTAGTGACCATCTGACCGATGCCCACAAGGAGGCATTAAAACTCACCACCCCCCAAATCTCCTCATGGGACCTATCCAACTCTCTAAAAAAATTTATTGTTTCTCTCGAGCCAAGCTCCCCACAAAATATCAAAGAAAGTAATGTGCCACAAAACTTTAACCTTTTCTCTAAAAGGAAAACTCAGGAGCACCTTCTCAATGTAAGAAGTGCTTATTCAGGAGCACCTCCTTAAAATTACTGATGGTGTCAACTTTTAATGAAAGAAGCACTTCCAAAATCAGATAAAACTTCCAACTTCCAGCCATAAAGCATTGTGACAGCGAATTCTTTTAAACTTTAAGACATTCTATTCATATTGATGGAATATTTTTATATCCACTATTACCCTTATTTGCATCTACTACTTGCTATCTGCATCGTGGATACTTCTTTTGGATTGGAGCTCCATTTATAAAATTAATTCTAAGTTTGGCTCTATATGCTGCTCTATCTTTCTCTTACATCTTGTGTATTCTTTTTAGTGTATCACACACACACATATATAATGAGCACATAAACTTTAGTTTGGTTAATGTGCAATAAAGACTTGACACTCCTACACTTGTTGGACACATGAAAGACGCTACGCTTCAAATTTGTTTTTATATATATAAAGGAAGCAACGCAAACACTTTAGTTTGAGTAACGCACAATAGAGACTCAACACTCCAACACTCGTTCGACATTCAGAATTGTCCATACAAAAAATGTTGGTTATCAACAAATTGTATAAATGTGAATATAAAAATGACATATACTTAAATGAAATGTACATTGATAAACACGTCCGTGCCCTAGATTTAGGAAAATTAGGTCTCATCATATTCATGTCATGTTGTGTTAGTTTCTTTATCAGCATATCAGCACTTCCTTATTGGACTCTAAGAAACAACTAAATTTCCAATGTTTATAGAATACAGCAAAGCAATACCTTGACAGAACTGCTATCAAGCTGAATAGCCCTCCGACAGTCCTCCTCCACCTTCTTCCAATCACTATACACCATTGAAAAAGAACTTATCACAACGATAAATTTTCTCCTCTCCACCATAAGGAATGAAAAGGGGCAAGAACTAAAGAGAAATAATGTAAAAACAACAACAACGAATGGAAAGGAATAAGGATAGGTGCCCGTACATACTTCCGCTTGCGATGACACAAAGCACGGTTCGTCAAATAAACAGGAACATTCGGGCATAGTGTAATCGCCTTAAAATCCAAACACCAAGAATATAAAAAAACTAAACAAGTAAAACTAAAGAACCCCAGAATCAAATAACTCGATCTCGATACAATCCCAAACATTCTATCAACAAATTCTGACGAAACCCAAACAGAAACCAGAAAAAAACGATTCGAGAGATGGAGCGAAACCTCGGTATAAGCTTCAATGGCAGCTCCAATTCGACCCTTTTGAAAATAGTGGTTGCCATCTTTTCTGAGAAGTTCGGCCTGTTTTGCAGCGCCAGACAAGGCCACTCCTGGCCCCATTACCAATCAAGGAAATCAAAGCGACGATGCTGAATGTAACTATGGGGTTTTTCTTTGATTCAGCAAATCTAGAAACAGAGAGAATTTTGCAGAAATGGGATTTTAGAGTGATTGATTAAGAAGAAGAAGAAGAAGAAGAAGAAGAAGAAGCGTTTTCTTGAGAAGAGAGGAGAGGGTTAAGGTTCAGGACATTTCCAGGCAAAAAGATGTGTTGACACCAAATTTCACATCTCCTCCTTTATTTATTTTATTTTATTGAGAAAATTTTCTTTATTTATTTTATATGGATAACATAAAATCACTTTTCTTTATGTATCGGCCTATTTTTCTCCATTAAAAATCCATATTTGAAGGTAAGGTTTTGAGTCTGATTTATAATACAAAACTCATTATATTTTCATCATAATCCAATACTCTTTTCCACCGTTTTTATGTTTTACGATTCTATTTCCATTCCATCCTTGGTATATATCATGCATTTCAATACTCTTCTAATTTTCAGTAATTTTGATTACATCCTAGCTTCCCAAATATCTCTTCCAAATCTTTGTACAGTTAAAAAAACATATAGGCAAAATTGCAAATTTTCAATTGAGTCCTTAAACTTATATCAGTGTTAATATTGGACCCTCAAATTTACTATAGTTATAGAATTTGGACCCTCAAATGATAAAATTTAAACTCTCGAACTTATACAAATGTTAGAATTACTACAATTATGTAAGTTTGAGAGTTTAATTTTAACACTTTATAAGTTTGAGGACTTAATTTTTACAATTGAGACGGTGTTTGGGACGTTGAATTAGTTATTATAGTCTGAAAGTTATAATGATATGTGTTTGAGATACATATTATTTTAGTTTATGTTATAATAGTTTATGTTTGATGTACATACTATTTTAGTTTAGGTAGGAAATAATAAGTATCATAACAAAGATGAAAAGAGATAATTAGTAGAAAATAGTAAACACTGTAACAAAAAGATTTGTTTGAGAAAATTAATACTATAGCTAATTGTATGAAATAATAGTTGGAAATACCAACTATTATAATTAGAACCTCAAACATAGAGTAGGCTATAATAGCTCACTTCATCTAGTTAAATTGATGCCCCAAACACCTTTAAAAGATCGAGCATACAATTACAATTATCATCATACTTTGAGGGCGATTTTTGCAATTTGCCTACAAAAATTTTTTCCTCTGTAAATTGTAGTTGGTAATGATTTTCTGTTTGGTAACCAGTTTTTTTTTTTTTTAAAAAAAAAAAAAATGAAGCTTATTTTTCTCTCAATTTCTTATAATGATTTGCATATTTCTTAATAACAATGGTTGAATTCTTAGTCAAATTTAAAAAACAAAAGCAAGCTTTAAAAAACTACTTTTTTTAGTTTTCAAAATTTGACTTGGTTTTTAAAATTAGTGATAAAAAGTAGATAACAAATAAAAAAATTTGATTTGAAATAAAGTCTATGGGCTTAATTTTAAAAAACAAGAACAAAAAATCAAATAGTTAACAAACGGGAAGTTAGGTTCTAAATTTTAATTTATAACAATTCCGCTTATGTAATTTACAATTTGTAACGATTTAGTCTTTATTGTTAAAAATATTACTTAGGTTTAATTGAATTATATCTTACACATGTAGATTGATAAACTGATATGTAATTAAATTTTTTAGAAACTATAAGATTAAATCGGGACCTAATTATATTCATTTAAATTATGAACTTTCGTAAGAGTACCAACATGCACTCTTATTTAGATTTTGTTTGAAAAATCATGTGAAACTTATAATCGTTTCGATTAAACTAATAAATTATTGTAAGTGAATCAAATTCGAAGATTTATTAAGATGCCTTTGAAAATCACAACACCTCAATTCTTCTACGTGTACGTATGTGGACTTTTTTCAAATGTTAGATTAACAAAATGAATTATTAAAAGTAATGCATCGACGATTTTCAAAAGAGATTCAAAATAAGAGTCAAATTTTACCTTCTTATGAAAGTTTAGAAGTTTAGTTGATAAAATCATGAGTTTTAGACGATGTTATCAAAATAAAATACTATCAAATATGTAAATTGATACAGTTCTGAAACTTCATGATTTAAATTAATATAATAATCAACTCCAAAGTTTAGAAAATATATGTGCTAGACATTTTGAAGGTTGCCATATCTATTAATAAAAATTATACTTAATATATGTTGATAATCCAAATAAATTTTCATTGTAAAATGAAACAATTATTAAAAACTATTTTTTGTTTTTAAAAAATGACTATATTTTAGAATTGTCAACTATATTAACTATTAGTTACACGCTTCTAAGTTTAGTTGAAAATTGTAGTTTGATATTTATCGATATAGATTTCCAAGAATTAGCAACAAATATACGTTGATATTCTAAATAAAATATAATATTATTCAAAATATTTAAGGTCTTTGTAACGCACTTTTAAAAATTAATTTTTATTCTAGAAACAAAGTTTAAAATATTTAAAGTCTTTGTAACTCTCTTTTTTGTGCTTGGCTGACTGTGAGAGATAAGTTGGGTACTCGGTATTGGGTTAGAAGGTGGAATGTCTCGTTCGATGGTACGTGTCTCTTGTGTCTCTTGTGTGTAGGTGGGAGGTGGGTTTGGGAGTCTCGAGATAATTTATTTTTCGAGTGTGTGTTTGGGAGAGAGGTTTAGTCGGGTGTGTTATGTTTGTTGGGGTTGTTCCATTGGGTGGTTGGGTGGGACGTTGAGCTGAATTGGATTTGTCGAGTGGGGGCGGGTAAGGGGGTACGAAGTAAGTTGTTTTTAGTCTTTTGGTGTGTTTCTATTTATTATATATGGCGAGAGAGGAATCGTCGGCTTCATGGAGGTCGTCTAAGGACGACGTAAGCTTTATTCCATCTTATTGTCTCTATGGTTCGTGCTCATACTGTTTCTTGGCGAGTTGATCTTCTTGGTCTTCTCTAGTTTATTATTATTATTATTATTAATGTTCTTTCTTAATTATTGTGTTCAGTCTTTTGTTTTCTTTGGGTGTTGCCCTCGGTTTGTGGGGTTTGTTTTGTTTCGTGATTGGTTCTCTTGGTCGTTTTTTCTGTTTTCTTTTGCTATGACTTTTGATCTCTGGTTCTATTAAGAGCTCGATCTTTATTGTTGCTTTGTTTGTTGTGGTGCCTTGATCCCGGACTGTGGGATCCTCCTGTTGTTGTATAATAATATTACCTATTAAAAAAATGAAACAATATTTAATTATAAACAATAATT
Organism: Benincasa hispida; assembly: GCF_009727055.1. Lineage (NCBI taxonomy): Eukaryota > Viridiplantae > Streptophyta > Magnoliopsida > Cucurbitales > Cucurbitaceae > Benincasa > Benincasa hispida. The sequence continues at coordinate 1,206,265 of NC_052353.1, forward strand.
AAATTCAAGTTTATCTACAGAAACTAGTTTTGTAAAGTAGCCAATAACATATTTCACTTTAAAAAAAAAAAAGCAAATAAACTATTTGACTTGTTAGGTTAGCGAAATCATGATATCAAAGTGAGATGAGATAATTAAACTACATATATTTTACTACCATGTGTGCGATGCAATTAAAAAAAAAACATTTGAGTACAATAAATAAAACTTGGGCGACTTCGTATATCTTCAACTTCAAATCTAATTGTCAAAGCGAGCATAGCTCAACCGATATACGATATGTGTTAGTGATCATGAAATTTATGGTTCAAATCTCCTCACCCTGAGTATACTAAAAAACCCCTTCAATTCTTAGTTCATACACTAATTATCCGCATGAATTAATTTTAATATTAATTTAATTAAAATGATTGTTACCTCTAAAGTTGGCTTAGTCAATCTTTCACCTTCACAATTGTTGAATTAGGGTACAAAATAACTCATTCAAAACCCATTTAAACGGTGTATAGAAATTTAGATAAAGGGACATGGGGATCAATCCAAACACAATTTAGTAGATAAGACATTAATTACAATCTCAAATATCAATAATTCGATCTTTCACCTCTACCATTATTGAATCGGACAAAGGGATAGAGGGGGAAAACGAGAAATCAAAAGTTTATCTCTCAAACCTATTTTAGATGATATAAACATAGATAGATTATGCCTTTATGTTACATTTTAGTATATACACTTGTTAATTTTCAAGACTATATTTGATATTAATTTTTAAATTTTTAATTCAATCATAATTTCAAATATGGTTCTAAAAGGTCCATTAACATTGATAATGTCTCATAGAATGTAGATTGCATACTAAACTTACTCCCATACATAAAAGATATTCACACTTTAGTATTTAAACATAATATAAACAATTTTATGTCATTATTTTTATTTTAAGATTAAAATAAAATAAATATCAATATTTATGGCCTAAAATAAATTAAAAGCTTTTTTTAAAAAAAAAAAAAAAAAAGAAAAAAAAAGTTGTACTCAAAACGGAGGAAAATAACGTAGCATGCCGTTAAACTTGCAACTTCCGTTGTAGTCTAGTTGGTTAGGATACGCGGCTCTCACCCGAGAGACCCGGGTTCAAATCCCGGCAACGGAATTTTCTTATTTTTATTTTTGTTTGCAACGCTCTCTATATATTTGTAATTTGTTTGTATAAATTACTAGGTTTTTCCATGTAATTATTTTAAACTAAAATATCGTTAATATATATTATAAATATTATGATAATAGATGTCCATTAGATGCTTATCTTTAACGTCTATTAATCATGTGTCATGTTCTAATTTCTCAAAATATTCTTCATATGTCTCAACATTATACATTAGACAAAATCCATGAAATTTGGAGAAAATAGAGAATTTAAAGAATTTTCTTATTTTATATTTTGCTCATTTATTTTATTTTGTTTATTTATATACTATGTTTAATTTATTTTAATATTTATTTATTTTCTTGTTATATCATGTTATATTTATTTTAATATTATATTTTATTGGTATATGTGTTCCCGTTATGCTCCTCAAGTTCACAATATGCTATCAACACGAGCTCTTATCGCTTTCTTCGCTAAAGGTAGATTATAAAGATATGTCGATTTTTTTTTCCTCTTCGGTATAATTAATAAATTTAATGTTATTTTTCATATTTAATATCTATTAAATTTCTAATATCAATACAATATTTTATAATAGTGTTACTATGAAAAATATTATAAAATTAGAATTTGTAGCATTTGATATCAATGGTAATAATTATTTGTCATTAGTATTATTTTATTATTATATGTGCTTAATGACAAATATTATCAAATTATTTGTCATTTGATACCAATACAAATAAACTATTTGACTTGTTAGGTTAACCAAATCATAAAAGTGAGATGAGATAATTAAACTACATATGTTTTACTGCCATATGTGTGATACATGAAAAAATAAAAATAAAATAAAAACATTTGAGTGCAATAAATAAAACTTGTGAATTTGTGTATCTTCAACTTCAAATCTAATTGTCAAAGTGAGCATAGGTCAACTGACATACGATATATGTGAGTGACCATGCAATCTATGGTTCAAATCTCCTCATCCTGGTTATATTAAAAAAAAAAATCAAATATTAGTTCATACACTAATTATCCACATGAATTAGTTTTTATATTAATTTAATTAAAATGATTGTTACCTTCAAAGTTGATTTGATCGATCTTTCACCTTCACAATTGTTGAATTAGAGTAAAAACGATTCCCTCAAACCCCATTTAGACAGTGTATAAAAAAATAGAAATTTAGTATATAAGACATTAATTACAATCTCAAATATCAACAATTCAATTTACCACCTCTACAATCATTTAACTAGACAAAGGAGTGGAGGGAAAAACCATAAATCAAAAGTTTATCTCTCAAACCTATTTTAGATTATGTAAATATAGATAGATCATAATGCCTTTATGTTACATTTTAGTATATACACTTGTTAATTTTCAAGACTTTGTTTGATATTAATTTTTAAATTTTTAATTCAATCATATTTTCAAGTATGATTCTAAAAGGTCTATTGACTTTGATAATGTCTTGTAGAATGTAGATGGCATATTAAACTTACTCTCATACATAAAGATATTCACATTTTAGTATTTAAACCTAATATAAACAATTTTACGTCATTATTTTTATTTTATTTTGAGATTAAAATAAAATAAAATAAAATATAAATATAAATATTTATGCCCTAAAATAATTTTTTTTTTTTTTTTTTTAATGTTGAACTTAAAACAGAGAAAAAAAAAAAAGTAGCACAAATGTAACATTTCTTATAATTTTATTTGTTTTAATATAGATATTTACTAATGCCGCTTAATTTGCAACTTCCGTTGTAGTCTAGTTGGTCAGGATACTCGGCTCTCACCCGAGAGACCCGGGTTCAAGTCCCGGCAACGGAATTTTATTATTTTTATTTTTGTTTGTAACTCTCTCTATATATTTGTAATTTTTTTGTATTTATTACTTGTTTTTTCCATGTAATTATTTTAATCTAAAATATAAAGTTGTTCATATTATAAATATTATGATAATAGATGTCCATTAGATTCTCATGTTTAGTGTCTATTTGTCACGTATCATGTTCTAATTTCTCAAAATATTGTCCATATATCTCAACATTACACATTGCGCAAAATCTATGAAATTAGGAGAAAATGGATAATTTAGAGAATTTTCTTATTTTATATTTTGCTATTTTATTTATTTATATATTATGTTTAATTTATTTTAATATTTATTTATCTTATTATTATATCATATTATATTAATTTTGTTGATATCCGTGTTCCCGTTATGCTCCTCAAGTTCACAACGTGCTATCAACACAAACTCTTATCATTTTTCCCACTAAACGTAGGTCATAAAGATATGTCGATTTTTTTTCTCTTCGTTATAATTAATAAATTTAATGTTATTGGCATATTTAACATCTATTAAATTTCTAATATCAATTCAACATTTTGTAATAATGTTACTAAGAAAAATATCATAAAATTAGAATTTGTAGCATTTGATATTAATGGTAATAATTTGTCATTAATACTTGATGCCACAATACACCTGGATGCTGTAAAAATGTGATCATCAGAAAATATTTTTTTTTCCCCTAAAACTCGTCGTAAATGGATGCATTTGAGTCTCCAAAATTTTAAATCAATATGTTAGAGAAAATATTTTTCTACATTTCGGATATGCTTTTGCAGTAGCAGTATCGAGAGAAAGGTTTTAAACAGTATTCTGAACTAATTTCATGTATTCTTGTGGCTAAATAAAATAACGAGTTATTGATGAAAAATCATGAATCTCGCCCAATTGGAACAACATCATTCCTTGAAGTGAATGTTGTGAATGTTAATAATCGGGGTCGAGGTCGCGGTCGCGGTTGTGTGACTATGGCAGAGGAATAAATAATAATTATTTTTGTGTTAGTTGTTCTAATCATTGAAATTTTAAAAGAACCACACAAAATGATAATCACAAAGGAAAAGCTCTACATGATAATAGTTCAAAAAGTGTTGAAAATAAATGCTTTCGATGTGGAATGACTGAGCATTGGTCACGTACCTGTTGTACATCAAAACACTTAATTGATCTCTATCAAGCATCACTGAAGAAAAAAGGAAAAAATATGGAAACAAATTTTGCATACTAGGATAATGGGATATTTTATCCGTTTAATATAACATATTTTTATGTGGCACATTTTTCCAAAACTTCTGAAGAGAAAATTGGCACAATTGAGGGCATGATAAACGTTTCTTTTGATTTTGATAATATTTAGTATTAATTAGGGGTGGACAGCAAAACTGCTCAAACCAAACCAAATTGCAAAACTGAATCGATTTTTAAGCAAAACCGAATTTTTCGGTTCGATGCAGTTCGTGTGGGTGTTGAAACCGAATTTAAACGGTTTGGAAGCTTGAAAACCGATATATATATATATATATATATATATATATATATTAAATTTAAAACTAAAAGCAAGAAAAAGACCGCACGCAGGGCAGTATGCACAACGCAACGCTTTTGATTTCGATTTCAAAAGAAGTTATAGGGTTTTTTTTCTCCACCACCGTTGTTCTTCTTTCATCGACCAGAGGAAAGGCGACCGCATGCAGTATGCACAAGCACAACGCAATGCTTTTGATTTCGATTTCAAAAAGAAGTTTTAGGGCTTTTTTTGCCACCGCCGCCGCCGCCGTTCTTTTTGTCGACCAGAGGAAAGTTTCGCTCGCCTTTCTTCTTTTGTGAACTAGAGGACGTCATGACTTTCGCCGTTCTTCTTTCGTGAACCAGAGGAAAGACTTTCGTCATTCTTTTTTCGTGAACCAAGAGGCGCAGGAAAGACCAGTAGACCACCGTTCATTGAAACACGATTCATGGAAACAAAAACCGAATTGAATAGAACCGGTTTGGTTCTGTTCAGTTTCATATATAAATAAAAGCGGTTCGGTTCGGTTTGGCCATCAAACTGAACCAAACAGGCCAAACCGAACCGAACTGAACCGATTCCACCCCTCGTATAATGTTGTCATTTTTTTTTCATGTTTTTTCTCCTTGGTTAATGTTAAATTTTGTATATTTCAAGTGTTGTTTTTCTTATTGTAATTATTATTTTTTAATGAAGAAACATGGATCATTTTCGTATGTTGAGTGACTAAAAATTGAGTAAAGAAGATCTATGTTTGGCAGACAGTGCAACTACACGTACAATACTTGCAAGTAGAAAATATTTTTTTAAACTGACAAGGCTGGAAGCAAAACATATTCCCTTATTGTCGATATACAATACCATGAGATAATCAATTTATCTGATTGTATATGAAAAGTTTAATATACATCTTATGGATGCAATCGTACCACATTTATATGAATCTCTTAATAATGATATTTATTTATGAAAATTTCTAAAGAATTAAAGGTATCATAATCTTATAATTCGAATATTAGAGAATCATATATATATCATAGAGATTCTTATATAATATTCCTGACGAATTGATATAATCATCTTATTCAATATTTGTTGGTATGAGAGTACAAAAATAACCCTATTTGTCCATATTCTTTTATTAAGTAATTACAACCTAAGATTTATTATTTATTGATGATTTGAGCAGAAACTCCCGAAGAGATTTCAAAAACAATAGAATTTCTAGATAAAGAAATTGAGATGATAAATTTTGCCTTAGCTTGTAAATAAAGCATAGCAGAAACTCCTGAAGAGATTTAAAAAATAATAGAATTTCTAAAGAAAGAAATTGAGATGATAAATTTTGCCTTAGCTTGCAAATAAAGCATAGACCAAATAGAATTGCATCAATTTATACATTAATGATCTTTTGTGGATTATGTACATCATTGAATACTCTTATGGTGGTGTTGGGGTTGATGCCCAAAAGTCTCGTGTCCTGTAGTTTGTAACAGTATGTACGAACGCTTGTGTTGTTAATATATGATATTTACTTCACATTTTATATTTTGTTCATTTTCTTGTTTTATTTGCTTTACCACAAACTAATAAACATAAAATCTTTGGTTATCTGTATGTGACTCAAGCATGTATGTGGTGACATACAAATGGATCGTGTCTTGAGTGATAACCAAAATGGTCTGTAGTATATGGATATAGGAGGGAAACCTTATCTTGATAACGCTACGGATGCGACCCACTTTGTGGAATGGTCACAAGTATTGTGACTTGTCACAGATGTTTTGATCCTGATCATTCGTGTTGGGGGACATGCGAGCGGGGGCGTCCTATACAAAAAGTTTCTATAAAACCTGACTACGAAGTGTTAACGTTTCGTTATATAACACCGTTCATGACAGAGACTTCACTTCACTAGGATGACCATAGGTAACATGACCTCAATCCTGTGTGAGATGGGAACTCTTGCCATAGAGGGTGGTCCTTTGATTTGTATGGGTGCGAGTGGCCAGTTCGCCGATTCAAACCTACCATTTTGGGGATTTGTCTGATTTAGGAGTTGGGAACTCAGCTACACAAGATGGAATTCACTCATTCCTCGAGGCAGGGGTAAGTAGATAGATAGCTCCCTTAAGGGTTGATTTCGGGTCTTGAACGATGTGGCGCCACACACCTTCTCTTGGCCTGAGAGGTGTTCACACATAGTTGGACTATGTTGTATTGTTCATTAGAGGAATTAGTGGTACTTAAGGAGCGAGATGTAACTACAGGGGCAAAACGATAAATTGGCCCCGCTGTACTTACGAGCATCTGTGAAGGGTCATCGTACTCATGATTGGTTATATCCGATGGACACATAAATATATATGTGGTAAAAAGAGTTCAACTGTTGGTCTTTAGTGGAATGCTTGATAGTTAACGGGCGGTGGATTTCGTGGCTAAAGAGTTTAGTCAGCTATTCACATACCGTTGGAGCTTCGAGCCAATTATCCATTAGGTCCCCTAGGTAGCTTGGATAAAAATCGAGAACCAGTATTTGGGTTAATTTAAAATGTTCAAATTGACAAGAGGAAGTTCGATTATATATAATATAATTGGCAAATGTATGAGATACATTATTTTGGAGGAAATTAGATATAAATATAATTTATATCAAGTAGAGGAAAAAAATACTATAGTAGATATGTGATATCAAACTATAGGATATAAATATAATATGATTATATTTATTTATTTATTAATTGATTAATTATATGATAATTAATCATTTTTCCATGTTCGGATATGGGTAGTGGGCAACGTTGGTTATGGTAACCGATGGGTTAAAAATGAAAAAAGTTTTCATTTTGAATCGTACAATCGATATTCATTCTTTCGCCCAAAAAGATTTCATGAAACGATAGCTCGAGAGCTTATACGATAGTTGCTTCTCCGCCTAGACAATCGTCCACATCGCGATTTAACTAAACGTTTGTATAGTGTGCCGATTTAGCTAAACGCTCGTATACCTTTTCCTAAACGACTGTTCACCAAAGCCCACCCTTTGGGTTTTCACTCCGAGAATACCTGGGACTTATTAGTGGTGGTGTCGTCCCTGTTGCTGCGTTTGTATTCACGTTGATCGTATTGTTGCAATCGACGTTCTCGCTGGGTGTTGGTAGATCTGTTGGAGGGATCCGCTGCGTTGGGGTTCCGAAGTTCGAAGATAGTATTCAACTGGTATGGAAATATTTCCCTTATGATTTTATTGTTAGTAGCATGTCATTAATTAGTCTTTGTTTGCATAACTGTTTGTATTGAATGTATATTGTTTTTATTTCGGTCACGGTGAGATCGGAGTGATCTGAATCCGCTCATGGAACTCTCGGTATGAGATCCTTCAGGTGGTTCATTCAGATATATCATATGATCTGAGAAATATGATGAAGAATGTTAGGTCCTGAAGAACCATAAATTTTGATAAATAAGTACACTTATATAGCTTGACTAGTTTATACACTGCATCTGTAGTATTTTTTAGTGATTTTGTTACATATATATGATATTCCTCCAAAATGAGGATCTTGGAGTAGAGTTAAACATATGATACGTTTTATTTAAGAATTAGTTTACATTGATTTATTTTATTCTAATAAATCTAATTATGATCTAGTTGGTTGTAAAGATGTAGGTTAGTTACCTAACCCATACAAGTTAGATCTTAAACAAATTACTTAGTATATGGAGAAGAATTTTTATATCATGACCATCAGTGAAACAGACCATAATGACCACTTCCTCAAATCATGCTGAAATTCTTACAATTCACAAGGCTAGTCGAGAATGTGTATGGCTAAGATTAATGACTCAGCACATTTGTGGAACATGTGGTTTGTCTTCTATTAAAAATCTTCCAACGATATTATACGAAGACAACACAGTATGCATATCCTAAATCAAAGGAGAATATATTAAAAAAAATATAGAACAAAGCATATTTCCCCAAAGATTTTCTACACTCACAATCTTGAAGAAAATGACGACATCACTGTACAACAAATTTGTTTGAAAGATAACTTGACAGACTTATTTGCAAATGCATTACCTACCACAATCTTTGAAAATCCGGTGCACAATATTGGATTACGGTGACTCAAAGATCTCAAAGTGATGTTTACATGAGGGGAGTAAATATACTTTTAGGAGTAATTATATGAAATATGTGCTTTTTTCCTTTCACTAGGATTTTTTTCCATTAGGTTTTTTTCTAGTATGGTTTTAACGAGACATATTTCATATATATAATGGGCATCTAAGAGGAGTATTATGAATATTATGATAATAAATGCCCATTAGATACTCATGCTTACTGTCCATTGACCATGTGTCATGCTCCCATTTCCCAAATTGTTGTCCATGTGTCATGCTCCCATTTCCCAAATTGTTATCCATGTGTCTCAATATTACACAATGTATCCATGTAATTCAACTCTTACTTGCCAAATTGCCTATAAATATTGGCATTTGGTGGGTTTTGGAACACACATTGGGTAAAATTCATAAAGATTGGAGAAAGTGGAGAAATTCATTCTTTTTATTTTATTTATTTTTATTATTTATTTATTTCATATATTTATATATTATGTTTAATTTATTTTAATATTTATTTATTTTATTATTATATTATGTTATATTTATTTTAATATTATATTTTATTGTATCCATCTTCTTATTGTGCTCTTCATGTTCACACCAGTTCGTTGTATCCCATTAATACGAAATATGATCAGAAAAATATTATAATGTGTTTAAAGGGGAAAAATAGATAATTAATTTTTCACCTGTTATTTGGGTTTTTTTTTTATAAATAAAAAGAGTTGGTTCATACAAATAAATAAGAGATTCACTCTTTATACACATTGATGAAGATATCTTTTTCGAAAAGTGTATCCATTACTTTTTAGATTAGGTTATATTAAGAGTGTGCTTATTCTTTTTTCTTATAATAAAATAAAAAATGATCACCAACCAACTATTTGAATACAAATACCATTAAAAAGGTATATTCTCCCTCTATTTTCTTTCTTTTTTTCGTTTTATTTTTGGGTAAAATCACCTACTATTGTGGAGAATTTATTACTTGAAAAAATTAAAGTAAAATAAAAATAAGTTAGGAAAAATTAGGAGGGTAAAAACTCGATCGAACCTTTGAATTGGATTAGTTCTTAACAAAATAAACCAGAACCCTCTACTCTCTCTCAAAATGAAGAATGGGGAGGATAAGGAGAATGAGAAAGAGGAGAAGACGATGTAGGAGTAGAAGAAGTAAAATCAGAAGGAGAAGAAGAAGGGGTTTACCATTTTGATATTTTTTGTGATCTTTCGCATAATTTGATCATGAGACTGTGCCGAAGAGTTCCTTGTTAATTTAAGTTCTCCATTTTTTTTTTTTTTTTTTTCAGAATATAAGATACACACAAAAAGCATAAGTGACCCAACTCACTTTTAGACATGACCCAAAGTGAATCAGATTGGGTTTTGTCCGTACGAAACCAAATTGGGTCGAGTCGATTTTTTTAAGGAAAATCAACCCGACTCGACCCACTTACACCCAATCTAGACAAATATCATTTCATACTCAAACTTTTAAAGTTGTATAAATTTAAATCATGAACTAAAAAATGTAACATTTAAATCAAGAAGTTTTGTAAGTCTATCAATGTATACCCTCCCTTACCTTTTGTTTGGAAAAATCTCGTGTGAAACTTATAATCGTATCAATTAAATTCCTAAACTTTTATAAATAAATCAATTTTGACTCTAGTTAGATTTTTTTTTTAGAATCATTTATGCATTTACTTTAATCATCCATTTTGTAAAATCAACATTGGAAGAAATCTACACATGCTCGAGAATATCAATTTATACCCTTAAACTTTATTTCAATTTTAGCTAATTTGCCCACAAATTTTAATCTAAAATAGTGTAAGAATCTTCGTAAACTCACAGATTTCGATAAATAAAGTGTTACAAGAAAATAAGTTTGACCAATGCACATATTAACCATCAAATAACTTTATAAAAATTCACACATATTTTTTAGTTATTCTAATATTGTTTTTCTCTACAATTTTATCAATTTTGTATCATAAAAATATGGATAATTATTTTAAATGATAAAACTGTTGAAAATATTTACAAATAATAGCAAAATATCACATTATATCTGCGATAGACCACAATAGACTACTAGCTGTGTCTATCATGACATAGATAGATACTGACACAAATAGATACCGATAGTAGTTTATCATGGTTTATCAGAGATAGAGAATGAAATTTTGCTAGAGAATATGTTTTTAGCGATATTGAGAGAAAAAACTTATTAGAGAATTAAAATTAAAAAACTTTCTAGGTTTAGAATGCAATTTGACGAATCTAAAAGTTTAGGATCAAAATTTAAAAAAAAATCTACAATTTTATTGGAATATATTGTTTAATAAAATTTGCACTATATTATTGAAAATATAAAAATGATATTCATTATTTCTCATGTAACTCATGATTCATGAAATATTTAGAACAAGCATGTTCAACCAAAAAGTCCCGTCACCTACCTAACGACCATAGAAAAAGCCACTCCCAAATGTCTATATGGTCAATGAGAAATGCTGCGAATAATGTGGTAGAATTTTTGTGAAAGCTATAGATGAATTTTATCACATTTGACATTTTATTTCAACCATACAATTTTGCTTGTAAGTTCTATTAAATGAGTTTGTTGTATCACCCAGGTAAAATTTATCTATCATGACATTTATACTATAAAATTTACGATTATAAATTCAACTCCCTATCCTTCAAATTTAAATATATTGTTTTGATTGGGAAAAAAAGACATTAAACTAATCATATTATTGGGATTGATGCACTAAATCTCTTGGTTCTTATAATTTATAATTTGTATATGAATTATTTATTTAATAAAATAATGAGTTGTTTTATTCGACATTTAGATTGCATTAACTTAATCCAATAAACCAAGATCCAAGGTTATTTTATGTAACTTAAACATTTACGTGGTTGACATACAAGTGGATCATGTTTAAGTAATAACATAAATGGTCTGTAGTATACAAATAAAAGTGGGTGTCTTATTTTGGTGTCACTACGAATATGACCCACTTTGTAATTGTTATAAGAGTTGTAAAGTGTTACAAACTATTTAATCCTAATTGATCATGTGGAGACATGCGTGTAGAGATATCATACACAAAAAGTTTGTATAAGACTGAACCACGAAATAATTAATCTCTCTTTATTACACCGTTAATTGAAGAGATTAACATTTCATAGGATGATCATAGTGTTGGGGTTTGTGCCCTAAAGTCTTGTGTTCTATAATTTGTAAACAACTTTGTACAAACATTTCTGATGTATAACATATATGGTATTTACTTCACTTCTTGACTTTGCACATTTAGATGTTTTCTATTTTACCACAAGCCAATAAACTTAATATCCCTGGTTGTCTTTATGTAACTTAAGCATGTATGTAGTGACATACAAGTGGATCATGTCTTAAGTGACAACCAAAATAGTCTGTAGTATATGGATATAGGAGGGAAACCTTATCCTGGTAACACTACGGACGCGGCCCACTTTGTGGAATTGTTACAAATATTGTGACTTGTCATAGATGGTCTGATCCTGATCATTCGTGTAGTGGACATGCGAGGGGGGGCGTCCTATACAAAGAGTTTGTATAAGACCTGACCTCGAAGTGTTAATGTCTTGTCATATAACTCCGTTCATGACTGAGATTTCACTTCATTAGGATGACTATAAGTAACATGACCTCAATCCTGAGTGAGTTGGGAACTCCTGCCATTGAGGTCGGTCTTTTGATTTACATGGGTGCGAGTGGCCAGAGCGCCGACTCAAACCTACCATTTTGGGGATTCGTCTGATTTGGGAGCTAGGAACTCAGCTTTATAAGATGAAGTTCACTCATTCTCCAAAGTAGGGGTAAGTAGATAGATTACTCTCTTAAAGGTTGATCCCGGGGCTTGAACGATGTACACGCTACACACTTCTCATAGGCCCCGAGAGGTATTCACACATAGCTAGGATATGTTGTATTGTTCCTTAGAGGACTAGTGTACTTAAGGAGGAAGATGTAATTCACAGGGCAAAATCGTAAATTGACCTAATTGTAATTACGAGCATCTATGAAGGGTCATCGTACTGATGATTGGTTATATCCAATAGACATAGAAATATATCTATGGCAAGAAGAGTTCAATGTCGGTCTTAGTGGATGCCTGGCAGTTAACAGATGGTGGATATCGTGACTAAAGGAGTTTGTAAGCTATTCACGTATGTTTGGAGCTTTGAGCCATAGGTTCATAAGGTTCCCTTGGTAGCTTGGATACAAGTTGAGAGTAAGTTTTTGGGTCAGTTTAAAACTGTTTCAAATTGACAAGAGGGGGTTCGATTATATATGATATAATTGAACGAGTTAATTAAATATGATATAATTAATTTTATGTATGAGATACATTAATTTGGAGGAAATTGGATATAAATATGATTTATATCTAGTAGAGAAAAATATTATAATTAATATATGATACTAATTTATATGTTATGAATATGATGAGATCACATTCATTGGACGGTTATAAAAGAAATGAGACGACGTCTCTTCTGTTCTAAATAACGGATGAGTGTATTAAAAGATCACTTTGAGAGAATAAATAGCTGACGTTGTGTTGAGAATGTAGGCGCGGACATTGTGTTAAAGAGAGTGTCATCGCTTAGAAAATCAGTGCCTATACGATAGTGCCTGCACGATCGCTTACATATACGATATTGCTAAGCGATCGTTTACTGACTACACCTTCGCGTGCTATTAACTAAACGATCGTTTACCTTTTCCTAAGCAGTCGTTTAGTTCCTGATATTTATTAAACGATCGTATAGATGATCGCTTAGTTTTTTCTACACGATCGTTTAGACGATCGCTCACCCTTTTCCTATACGACCGTTTAGACGATCACTTACCCTTTCCTACACGATCATTTAGACGATCGCTTACTTTTTCCTACACGATCGTATACTTCACTTAAACGATCAAGCATTTTGTCTATGCGATAGACAACTTTATCTCCCACTTGCTTGATCGTTGTGTACGGTCTCTCTTCCTCCTCCCCTCTAGTAAATCCGAACAAATCCCACACTTTAGATTCTCACTCAAAGAATACTGAGGGCTCTGAGTGGTGGTGTCATCTCCATTTTCTTCTGTTTGAGTGGTGATTGTTCGAGGTAGACAGTTGGGTTTTAGACTCGCTGTGAAGAAGAAATCTTCATCTGGTATGATATATTGATCTCTTTAGCATTATGAATGCACATTAGTATATTTTGAATGTATATGTGATAATTCTGTCACAATGAATTGGAAAGATCTGCTTCCGCTCGTAGGTACTCTTGAATAAAAGTTCCTTTAATTGGTATCAGAGCACCAGGTTTTTGATATTCCAATTTCATTGTTGAACGAATGACATATACGTTCTTGGTGGGTGCATGTCTACTATGTTTAAATTCGTTAAATTGTTGTGGATGTGCGGATTAATGGATGTTTTCGTGGATGGTAGCATCGTTTTGATTTAATTCTTTTACATTTGCGGTTGTTAATAAAGGCCCTTACGTTTTTTAGCTTTGATAATCGTTATCGAGTCTGTAATTCAAAGTCTGTTTGAGTTTTGAGTCGTTCGTGAAGAAGATCGGAGCAAGCATTGCGATGCTTCGAGGATGGATACGATCAAGGGTTGATTGCATCGTGTAGACGATGGGGTATGCGATCAAGGGTTGATCGCATCGTGTAGACGATGGGGTACGCGATCAAGGGTTGATCGCATCGTGTCGATGATCGGGTACGCGATCAAGGGTTGATCGCATCGTGTCGACGATCAGGTAGACGATCGTTGAGTATCGGATGCTCGGTTGATTGTTTAACGGCGTGCGCACTAGACGAATCGTATTTTTATAAATCATTTGTAGATTCATAGATTCTTATAGATCAAGCAGAGCGCTCATCGGCTTAAGGTTACTGGACGATACGATCCACGGAAGTCAATTGCATGGTCTAAAATTCGACGATTCTCGTCGGCGTCCCTAGTCAGCACCCCGTCCAAGGATTCCTAAGCAATCGTCTCTAGTTACTGCATCTGATAACACTGAAAGACCTACAAACATCATCTACTATGAGTCATGCTCGATCTAGCCGTCTGATATGCGATCACGCGAAGCTATGTTCGCGCCAGTGTCAGTCCTCTCCGATGCGCTAGCCTCGTAGCGATCCAGTCAAGTCATCAATCCTCCGCATTGTACTTGTACTCAGATGTGGCTCCGAACTGGCTAAAGCTTCTCGAATGGGCATCACACACGCTCCGTGATAGCCTTAACCTTGATCCGCTCCGAGCATGATCATCTCAGCATTCTTATATTAGTGCTTTCCGCTGCTATCAATCGTTATCAGCCTCATGGAGACAGTTCTATATATACGGCCAATCTGTCTGAACAGGAGCCTCTCGATGCGAAGAACTCCATTTACCTACGTAATAGCCATAGATCTCCAACGGGCGGGGGTCTCGACAATCCAAACTCGTCATATTTGACCGAGGCGACGGCGCTAACACGAGTGCTATCGATACGCCGGTAGCTCTAAGTTCGTTCCCCAAGTGACATCCCGGTATGTACGCTCATGGTCCTAATGTGCAACCAGGCTTAGCATTCGCCAGCACGTCCCTGTGCAGCATATATTGTTGACAATTAGTCTGTCTGCTCTCATATCCGGGTTTTGTTTTGGTCGATGTTCTATCCCGAGTTCACCAGTCACAACGTTCCCGCAATTGGTAGTTCGAGCATAATAAAGCCTACTATTCATCATTCGCTCAATGACTACTAAACCGACCAAATACCTCACCTACATTGAATTGAATTCCAGAATGTCTCGCTAGACACGCAAGAGCACTACTTAATAGCGTCGTAGTACTCAATTATGCACGACACCGAAGTTATCTCCGAGATACTCGGATCTTACTACAAATAACACTACTGGCGATATAAGCGCACAGCACCACATATATATAAAACACTCTAACTTAGCGCATACTCATCCAGACCCGCCGCCTAGTAGTTCATCTATGTATTAGATATGATTTAATCGTCATAGTTAGCTGTCCCCGACTGCACTTCTCATTACAACGTTAACAGTATACTCATTATCAGGCGGTTAATTAAGGATAATATAATAGTTAGTCATATGGTATGCACATATAGATAAATCTCACCTTAGGTCATGCATACTCTCTTTATTATAAGTGTTATGATTTAGTGAATAATAATTTAATTTACATGAGTGCATGCTCATGCATCATATAATATAAGATTTATATTTATGTATATTGTATTATTTAACGTTATATTTATAAGCGTTATAAATGCTTCGTTATGTGCCATGAGTGTTTTAGTTGTTTATTTTATAAATGGTTATAAAATGAAATTATAACTAAAATAATTAGTAAAAGATTAATATGTAGAAAATCTATCTATAATAGACCTTTTGTCGAAGGCGGGTTCTGTCTAGGCTGCGGTATTTAAGATGACGGCAACAGAACACCCCTACCTGGAAACCTACCTGGAAAGGTAATTTAGATAGATTTGATGCATGCATGCAAATTAAGGCCAATCCATTAAAGAGTTTAATGTGACTACTTGTATTTGTTTTTTGTTTTTTTGTTTTTGTTTTTAATTTTAAAGATAAAAGTTATTTTTTAGCAAACTTAATAAATTATTTAGATCATTATCAGTAGCTGGATAGTCTAGGTTAATAAACCCTTAGGTAGAACATTCAGTGGGAGGTTCTTGGGGCATTTGATGCTTCATTTTCACCTCTCGCATTTCTCCCTCATAGTCCACACTGTAAGATCTACTCTCGGCATCGAGGCACCTTTGGCGTGTCCCCCTCGGATGGTGTTTATGTAGGTCAATATCAAAGTGGATGGAGAGAGTGTTCATAGTAAGTAGGAGTGGGAAGTGTGACAACATATCTTTTGGTCTCCCTCATTGGATTGAATAAAGTTTCTGCGCATTGCCTCGTGGCACCCTGGGTGTGTCCCCCTATAGGATGGCTATTTTGCGCGTTTCTTTATTTGATCTCTTGTAAGAGGATAATGTTACTTAGTCTCTTTTTCTAATCTACTTTTTTTCCTACAGTGGACGCATTAGGGCGGGACTCTGGGGCCGAAAACGAGGGGTTACACTTACGCAGGATTGTTAAGAGTTAACTATTCTAGACCGAACAAATTGTGGCTATTAGGTTTAGTTCCAAGAGTTGGTTCTGCCTGATGGTTGAGAATGTCTCATCCCAGTGAAGGGGACATCTGATCACCCTACTGGTGACGTTTCTCCTGCCTCGCTGGGGCATCATTGTAAAGTAGAAGTCTTTTCACTTAGGGTACTTGGAATCTGTTTTCCTAAAATTAATTGGTTAAAAAATGTGGTTTTTGCAAAGTCTTATAAAAGGTTATTCGTTTTTTTCAGCAACGATTTTTAATGGCATCAACCACTATCAATTTATTTAGCGCAGAAAAACTGAATGGCCAAAGCTATTCAAGTTGGAAACATATGCTCACGATGATACTCATCATTGAGGATCTGAAGTTTGTCCTTAAGGAGGAATGTTCTTCACATTAAGCTACCAATAACTCTAGAATATTCTAGAGGAGACACACCTTCATCATTTTTTTCTCTTCAACTTACAATTTGGATAAAATGAAATAACAATTGGCTTACTCTTAAAATGATCAAATTTTCTCAACACTTTCTCTACATAGTGAGACGAGAAAGTATGTGTCCATTTGGATTTCTTATTATTTGAATTCCAAGGATAACATCAATAAGACCAAGGTCTTTCATATCAAAGTTTGATTTCAACATCCTTTTAGTGGAATCAATAACACTTCTATTTGTGTCCATTATTAACATATCATCCACATATAAGCAAACAATGGCATACTTTTGATCTACGGTTTTAACATAGACACATTTATCACACTCGTTTATCTTAAATCCATTTGATAATATAGTGTGACAAAACTTTTCATGTCATTGTTTGGGTGCTTGTTTCAACTCATAAAGAGACTTGACAAGTTTATAAACTTTGTTTTCAAGTCCTTTAACAACAGATCTTTTCAGTTGTTCCATATAAATTTCTTCATCTAAATCTCCATTTAAAAATGCAGTTTTTACATCTAATTGGTGGATTTCCAAATTTCATAAAGCTGATATTGCAATTAACATCCGTATATATGTAATCCTCGTCACTAGAGAATATGTATTGAAGAAATCTAGCCCTTCAATTTGGAAAAAGTCTTTAGCTACCAACCGAGCTTTGTATTTATCAATCGTGCAACCTTTAGTTTTCTCTTAAAAATCCATTTACTCCTAATTGGTTTACTTCCAAGAGGTAAATCAACCAATACCCATGTATTGTTCTATAAAATAAATTCCAGCTCACTATTGATAGCTTCTTTCCAATAAGGTGCATCAGGAGATGATACAACTTCTTGAAAAGTCTAAGGCTCACCTTCTATCATATAAGTTATGAAATCAGGTCTAAACGAAGTAGCTTTCTTAGCTCTTTTGCTTCGTTTGGGTTCAGACTCAGTATTCTGATTGTTTTGACCTTTCAAAGAGCTAACCTCATTAATGAAGGAACTCTTATTCAAAAGTACCTACGAGCGGAAGCGGATCTTTCCAATTCATTGTGACAAAATTACCGCATATATATTCAAACATACTTTCATAATGCTAAAGGGATCAAGGGATCAAGAAATCATACCAGATGAAGATTTCTCGAGTATGAAGCCCAATCGTCTACCTCGAACAATCATCACTCAAACAGAAGGAATTGGAGAAGACGACATCACTTAGAGCCCTCAGTATTCTTAGATTGAGAATCCAAAGTGTAGGCTTTGTTCGGATTTGGTAGAGGGAAGGAGGAAGAGCAACTGTACACAACGATCAAGCAAGTGGGAGATGCGGTCATCTATCGCATATACAATATGCTTGATCGTTTAGATAAAGTGTATGATCGTGTAGTAAAAGTAAACGATCGTCTGTACGATCGTGTAGGAAAATGTAAACGATCGTGTAGGAAAAGGGTGAGCGATCGTCCAAAACGATCGCGTAGGAAAAACTAAGCGATCGTCTATACAATCGTTTAGTAAATATTGGGAGCTAAACGATCGCTTAGAAAAAGGTAAACGATCGTTTAGGTAATAGCGCACGACGGTATAATCAGTATACGATCGTTTAACAATATCATATATGTAAGCGATCGTACAGTCCCTATCGTATAGGCACTGATTTTCTAAACGATGACACTATCTTTTTCACAATACCCACGCACACCGAGATCAACACACCGTCTGCTATTTATAATGCACTCATACGTTATTTTAAAAGAAGAGTGCCTTCCTATTTCCTTTATAACTGTCCAATGAATGTAATCTTATCACATTCATAACTTATCAATTAATATCAAATATTAATTATAATATTTTTTCTCTACTAGATATAAATCATATTTATATCCAATTTCCTCCAAATTAATGTATCTCATACATAAAGTTAATTATATCATATTTAATTAACTCGTTCAATTATATCATATATAATCAAACTCCCTCTTGTCAATTTGAAATGTTCAAATTGACCCAAAAACTGACTCTCAACTTGTATCCAAGCTATCAAAGGGACCTTATGAACCTAAGGCTCGAAGCTCCAATGGTACGTGAATAGCTGACTAAACTCTTTAGTCACGATATCCACTATCCGTTAACTACCAGACATTCCACTAAAGATTGACAATTGAACTCTTCTTGCCATAGATATATTTCTATGTCCATTGGATATAACCAATCATCAGTATGATGACCCTTCACAGATGCTCGTAATTATAGTAGGCCAATTTACGGTTTTGCCCCTGTAATTACATCTTCCTCTTTAAGTACCACTGATCCCTCTAATGAACAATACAACATAGTCCTACTATGTGTGAACACCTCTCGAGCCAAGAGAAGGTGTGTGGCGCCATATCATTCAAGCCTTGGAATCAGCCTTTAAGGGAGCTATCTATCTACTTGCCCCTGCTTCGGGGAAGGAGTGAATTCCATTTTGTGTAGCTGAGTTCCCAGCTCCCAAATCAGACGAATCTCCAAAATGGTAGGTTTGAGTCGGCGTTCTGGCTACTCGCACCCATGCAAATCAAAGGACCACCCTCAATGGTAGGAGTTTCCAATTCATTCAGGATTGAGATCATGTTACCTATGGTCATCCTAGTGATGTGAAGTCTCAGTTATGAACGGTGTTATATAACGAGACGTTAACACTTTGTAGTCAGGTCTTATACAAACGCTTTGTATAAGACGCCCCCGCTCGCATGTCCCCTACACGAACGATCAAGATCAGACCATCTGTGACAAGTCACAACACTTGTGACCATTCCACAAAACGGGCCGCATCCGTAGAGTTACCAGGGTAAGGTTTCCTTCCTATATCCATATACTACAGACCATTTTGGTTATCACTCAAGACATAATCCACTTGTATGTCACCACATACATGCTTGAGTCACATACAGATAATAAGATATTTTATGTTTATTGGTTTGTGGTAAAATGAAAAACATCTAAATGTGCAAAGTCAAGTAGTGAAGTAAATATCATTTATATTATACATCACAAGTGTTCGTACAAAGTTGTTTATAAACTACTGGACACGAGACTTTAGGGCACAAACCCTAACAATTAATTCTTTTGACACTAATAATTTTATGTCCTTCCTCCTTTGAAGGAAAAATATCCTCAAAGAATTCAGTTTGAATAGATTCCATTATGGTGTTATTATTGATTCAGATATTTCTAATTTAATCTCCATGAATCTATAAGCAACATTATGCATTGCATAGCCTATAAACATATAATTAATTATCTTAGGCCCAATTTTGGTCCTTTTTGGTAAAGGAACTTGTATCTTTACCAAACAACCCCACACTTTCAGCATTTTATATGAGGTTAACTTTCCATTCGATACTTCATAAGGCGACTTATTAGTTTTCTTATGTGGAATTCTATTTAGTATAAAATTTATTGTCAGCAAAGCTTCCCCCCACAAATTGTGAGGTAAACCTGAACTATTTAACATGTAATTAACCATGTCCTTTAAAGTCCAGTTCTTTCTTTCAACTACACCATTTTGTTGTGATATATAAGGTATCGTAGTTTGATGGATTATACCATTAACTTCACAGAATCCATAAAATGATGATTCATATTCATCACCTTTATATGATCTGAGCACCTTTACTTTCTTCTCAAATTAATTTTCAACTTCTGCCTTATATATTTTTTAAAAATTAAAGGTTTTATCTTTACTGTGTAATAAATATACATAATAATATTTACTACAATCATCAATGAATGTGATAAAATATCTCATACCACCTCTTGTGGGAATACTTTTCATGTCACATACATCACTGTGGATTAAATCAAATAATTCATTACTTATTTCCACAAATGAAAATGACTTTTCTAGAAAACTTTGATTCAACACAAACTTCGCATTTGTATCTATTATCAATGTTAAAATTCGACAATAGTCTTAAGCTTACCATTCTATTTAAAGAATAATAATTGACATGCCTCAATCTAGAATACCAAACATCATACAAGCCAACAATATAAATAGAAGAGTCGATATTATTATTTTTCTTTGGCATTTTTGTCAGTACATTCAGTTTCAACATGTCATCACTTAGATATCCTTTTCCACATACGTACCTCCCTTTGTCAAAATAATTTATCTGATTCAAATATTTTGAATCTATTTTTGTTAAGTAGGGTTCATGACACTAGATTCTTTCGAATCTCTGGCTCATGTCACACATCATTAAGGGTAAGTATCTTTCTAAAAATTTATTTCAGTAGGATCTTCCCTTTGCCTTCCATAGAGGTGATTGAAGCATTTCTCATGACAACTTATCGTTGCCATCTAGCTTCTCATATGTAACGTACAGGTACTTTTACAAATATGTCTAGTAGCACCAATATCAATCCACCAATGTTTGGTGTCTGAAGTCATATTTACCTAAAAAATGACGGCAACCAGATCATCATTTTTCACAACGTTGACTTGATTGTTGGAATTTTGTCCTTTCTTGTGTCTGCACATTACAGCAATATAACCACTCTTGCCACAAACCCAACAATTTCCTCGCATGCAGTTGCTAAGATCATTCTTTTGCCCATGATGCTTCTTGAAATTTTGCATCTTGGGTTTATGTTTTGAAGCTTCAACAACATGAGTCTTGGCTTCAATTTCCAGTGGATTTTTACCTCTCTTTTTGTTATCCTCTTCTATACAGAGTTTCACTGCAAAGTTCTCCATGGATAACTCTTTTCGCTTGTGCTTGAGATAACATTTGAAGTCCTTCCAGCAAGGAGGTAGCTTCTCAATTACAACAGCAACTTGGAATGGCTCACTAATTTCCAATCCTTTACTTTGCAAATCACTTATGATAATTTGCAATTCTTCCATTTGATTGACCACCAACTTGGTATCAATCATCTTGTAATTTAAGAACTTTTTCACGAGAAGTTTCTTAGCATCAACATCTTTGAGCTTGTACTTCTTGTTTAATGCCTCCCACAATAGTTTTGATGTATTATAGGCATTACAATAGACATCATACAAAGTGTCTGAAGACCACTAAGTATATAGTTATGGCATATGAAGTCTGAATGCATCCATGCTTGCTTCGCAACTTTCGTTTTAGGAGTTACAGCTTTTGGTGTGGTAATTGGGAAATCTTCCTTCAAAATATGAACAAGATACAACATGCTGAGGTAGAAGATCATCTTCTGTTGCCATCTCTTAAAGTTGTCTTCCTTAAACTTCTTTGTTTTTAGCATGAGGTTTGACAATGAGCGATCCCATCGTGGTAGAAATAGCGACATTGGTGGAGGATTTTGCAGCCATCAATTTAGATATATTAATTGTTTTCAGATTGTTAAGAGAAAATGGTATATATAGAACTGAATACACTAGCAAACTGATTACATCTCAATTACGAGAAACAATACACTCAATGTATAATATTCAAACTCAAATGAAATATTGATGGTGTGACAATGCTTAGATATGAAATAACAAAAAAATTAAAAGAACCTCAAAACCTTTAGAGACTTCATAACATAGTCGAGCCACGCTTCTGTTAAGCGTTGTCCTGAAGACAATTATTAGCTCTGCAAAGGTTGCAATCAGACTACAACGATCGTCTCAAAAGGATACAACAATTAACTACAATAGAACTGTAACCTTGAACTACTCAGATCTGGCAAAACTCTTGGATACTTACTTTCAACTCAACTCAAGAACGAAAGAAAGAAAGAAAGAAGAGAACTCTTCGCTTTGGAATGAGATGCTACAAATGAATAACCAAGTTTCTATTATGGGCTAGCTACTTAGTAACTCTCCGAACTCTCCAAAGTACAAAATGAAATCAAATAAATACAAAAATTGAAATATTTGTCAATTCTAACTCAATTGAGTTGTTACTTGACAAAAATCAAACATAACTCATTCAAATTGAATAAACTACAAATTTAACTTTGATACATGTTAAATTTGTACATGAAACATCATTTTAATTTAAAGTTTCAATCCAATTTGAAAGTTTCTAAACAATGAATTTAATCTACACAATTAAATCCCATTTTATGCTTCAATATTCAATTGTTTCACTTTCTTTCACTATATATATATATATCCAACACAAATAAAAATGGACCTACTTTTTTAAAACCTAAATTATATAAACTTTTTCGCTAGCTTGATATAAAATTGTCCCATTGTATTCGTGTGTTGATATCATTACTCATATTTTAAATTTCTTTGTTGAAATTTTCTCGAGTTGCCTTCATTTAGTATCGAATAATGAGAATTAAAAAAAAATAAAAATGACATAAATGAATCATAAAAAGAGAAAAAGAAGATTAAAAAAAAAAGAAAAAGCAAGGTAGCAAGATCACACATAAGTAACAAGTTAATCTTATAGTTTTACTTTGTGATGACGTAAACAAAATATGCATACATACATGTATATGCCTCTCTGCCTGAAGTCAGTACACAAACAAAATATCATCAAATTAATAAGGAAACAAACAATGACAACAACCCACCAAACATAAGATATAAAGCACACAAGGAGACTAACCATTTTTGTCCATTTATCAGGTAAGGGTTGTTGAAGTTAATGTCCTAAATCGAGTGTATCTTGTAGTTTGTAAAGACAAATTATATATCTAATAACATAAGAGATATTTTATTAATGTTTATACTACATTAAATCAATCCAATACACTAAGATCTAAGGTTATTTTATGAAACTTAAACATGTATGTGGAGACATACAAGTGGATCATGTTTAAGTGATAACCTAAACAGTTTGTAGTAGATGGATAAGGCTTGGTACCTTATCATGGTGACACTACGAATACGGTCTGCTTTGTAGATGTTACAATTGTTGTAAAGTACTACAAATGTGGAGACATGTGAGCAAGGGTATTCTATATAAATAGAATAACCTTAATCCTGAGTGAGTTGTGAACTCTTATCTATGAGGGCAATCCTTTGATTTGTATGAATGGGAGCAGCCTTGTTAGTCGACTCAACAAGCGTACCATTTTGGGGACTTGTTCGAGTAGGGAGCTAGGAACACAACTACAAGATGGAATTCACTCCTTTCTCGACCTTAGGAAAAGTAGACAAATTGCTCTCTTAATAGCTGATTCTGGGTCTTGAACATTGAGGTCACAACCTCTCACTCGCCCGAGAGATGTTAGTTTACAATTTGACTATAAACTGTTTGTTCATTAGAGAGATCAATGATATTTAAAGAGTTAGATGTAACTATAGGGGTAAAACAGTATTTTGACTCGTTATAAGTAATTTGTGAAGGGTCAACTTATTGTTGATTTGTTATATTTGTGGATACAAAAATAAATCTATAATGCGAAGAGTGCAACTATCGATCTTTAGTGGTGTGACCGATAGTTAATGAAATTTAATTAAAGAGTTTAATTAATTAATCTGGTATCATTGAAGTATCTAATAGGTCCCCATAAGGTCCCATTGTTAGCTCACTAAAGGATATATAAGAAGAATGGTTTGAATTGTATAAATCAATTGCATATTAATGAGATTAATATAATACAGTTAATTATAGATGTGATCTATAATCAAGAGAGAAAAATATTTGAATAAGATTCAATATAAAGAGATGTATACATATAAATATGTGATAATTATATGTTGATTACTTCTATATTAAATATGATTTAATATAGTCGTTTAATTGATTAATTCTATATTAAATATGAAGAGATGTTCTGGAGAAGACGTAGAGGGAATCGTGAAGAAATTTGGGAATCCACAAAGGTAAGTTTTAGCTCTTCCCTCTTTTCTTCTCCTAAAGGCATGCTAATCTGATTGTTTTATCCATTATGTTATTATTTTTATACCTTATTTTGTTTATGTAAAATCAAAAATCGAATTGCAAGGCGATAACACACTTCAGTTTGAGATTCGATCCTTTCAAGGTTATTATTGAAATTTTAAAATATTAGGTGTACTTTTGAAACAAAGTACTTACAATTTCCATCTAATACTAACTGAAAGAATAACTTTTAATTTTTCTTTCGAAAGTTTAAGAGTACTATTTTGCAAAATATTTGAGGGTATGTGGTGATGTTACCCATAACCTTCTCTAGGCAGCAATTGTTAAGGAGGATTTTGTGTACTCTTTTGTGAAGATTTCTTCATCTAGTTTGGAAGAAGTTGTTATTGGGAAGGCTTCTTGTTTGCCTAATTGGGTTTCTTTTGAAGTTCTAGAGGATGTCCTTGTTATGGATTTGGTTGATTTTGAATGAATTTCTTCTTAAAAAACAAACAAATTTCAGAAAATAATCTTATAGACTATCCATATTTTACCAGCTTCAAATGAAAACCAACCTTTTTTAAAACCTAAATTCCATAACCTTTTCGCTCGCTTGATACAAAATTGTCCCATTGTATTCGTGTATTGATACTCTTTACTCATATTTTATTTTTCCTTTGCTGACATTTTTCAAGTTTCCTTCCTTTCATATTGAATAATGAGAATTAAAAACAAAAAACAAAAATGACATGAATGAATCACAAAAAGAGAAAAGGAAGATTAAAAAGAAGAATAAGTCAGATATTGAAAATTGACAACGAGATCACATATATGTAACGATTTAATCCTGTAGTTTTACTTTGTGATGACATAAACAAAATATACATACATACGTATACCTCTGATCTACTTAAAGTCAATACACAAACAAAATATTATCAAATTAATACGGAAACGAACAATCACAACAACCTACCAAACACATAAAGCACACAAAACTCAAAGAAAACGATCATTTTAGATCCGTGCACATGTAAACAATAAAACTTTTTATGTTTTTAACAAATATGACTTATTAAAAAAAAAAAAAAAAACTCTAACTTCAATTTCAAGATTTTCCAAATTTATGTTTTTTTTCTTTCCTTCCTCATTTGATTCTATAATAAACAAAATAATTAAATAAGCATATCCAACGAGGTTTGGTGCTGTCAAAAACTATACCCTAAATTTGTCAATTAATTTACTTCCTACTCCAATTTTAGAATTAATTTTTTGTAATTAAAATTATTACTATTTCCAAATTTATACTTTTTTCTCATTATTTATGTAATTTCTAAAACAAAATCGGATGAGTTCATTTCACCATATCTCTTACAAATTTCAATTCATTGATTCCTTCCTCCATAAATGCTTTTTTCTGCATAAATGGCAACCGTTTCAATCCATTTCCCCCAATTTCCCCCCTCTCAATAACGCCTCTCTCTCTCTCTCTCTTTCAATTCATCCTTTAATTTCAATTCATTTCTCTGTTTCTCTCTGTAGATGGATTCCCTAGGTTCGTATCCGATCAATTTCGGTTCCGGTAGGGTTCCGATCTCCAGCGACAGCGATGAATTGAAGAAAAACCGCCCGATTTGGAGGAGAAGGATGAGCCAAGCGGCGGCGGAATGGCTGAACCGACGATCCTTCGCGGCGAAAATTGGTATTATTGTGGCCGTGACGGTGCTTGCGTTGGTGATTTTGAAGCATACTGTTAAGAATCATAATTACTTCTTCATGGCCGGAGAATCCATTCACGCCGCCGGGCTTCTCGTCCTCGCTTATAAGCTCACCACTCATAAAACCTGCTCCGGCGAGTTCTTTTTCTCTCTCTATCTCTTAAACGCTTCAATTTATTGTTATTATTATTATTATTTTTAATTTTTGGGATTTCTGTTTGAAAATGCCGCCAAGAATTGGGATTTTTAGGGGTTGATAGGTAAAAAATATCTAAATATGAGGACTTGGGTGGATATTAAAAGTTTTACATGTTTTTTTTTCCTTCTCGATTTTGGGTTTAGTTTTGATTTGAATTTTAGCTTTCGTTTTAAGTTTTACCCATGAATTTCTAATTTAATTTTTATTTGGTCGGTAATTTTAACAGTGCTATATTATTTGATTTTGAATTTTGTTTTTTCTTATTTTAAAACTTTAAAATTTATGATTTTGATTTTTTTACTAAATATTCACTTTCAATTTATACTATTCTAATCATTAATGTAAAGTAACTAAGTTAAAATAGTTGAGTTAATTATAATTAAATTAGACTCTTAAAATTTAAGAGCATTTTTTAAATATAAAAGATATTTAAAAATATTTACATTTTATACCAAAAAGTTCTAAAAGTACAAAACACTTTTGAAACTTTTTGCTATGAAATGTAAATAGTATTTGGATGTTTCTATTTATAAAAATTTTTCTTAAAAAAATTAATTAAAAAAAAATCACATTAGGATTGTTTTAAATCGAAGGTAAAAGTCTAAAATTTTGAAATTAGTTACCAAATGGAAACTAAACTCACAAGGGTAAAAATGTAACATTTTGAAATTTATGGACTCAATGAAAACTAAACTCAAGGCTCAGAGACCAAAATGGTATTTAAAAAAAAACATTACATTTGTGTAATGTCTATCTTTATGGAGTTCATGAGTTTTTTTTTTTTTTTTTTTTTTTAAGTGAAAGTTGATTTAGATTGACCAAATACTAATTACCTCCTTGTTAGAGTCGATTTTTCTAAAAGTACAACTACTACTAATAATAATTTTAAAAATTACGAGAATTCTAAGTTAAGCTTTAGTCAAAATTTCGAAACAAAAAGGAATTTAATTTAGAACAAAATGGTAACTAGTTGTTTCTTACAAGGATATTTTGGTAATGTAAACAGGTATATCTTCAAAAAGTCAAGAACTCACAGCTCTGTTTCTTGTTGTAAGATTGGTGTGTGGGTCAATCATGGAAATTGATATTTACACACTTTTTGACTTAATTACCTTCCTCTCCACTCTTTGGGTCATCTACATGATTCGCTTCAAGTTGAAAAATACCTATACAAAATCCCTTGACAACTTCCCTTTGTATTATGTGGTAATAATCTTTCGCCTTCTCTTCCTTCTATTCGCATCTCGAGAAAATATTTATATAACTAAATTTATCATAATCTATCGACTTAACTTTTTTATTTTTTCTAAATAAATGATTTGATATATGTGATATTTAACGAGGCTGTGACTTTGAATGAAGATATTGACTAGTAATTATATCATTTTAAGTCCTGAACTTTTTTAAATGTATCAATTTACACTCTTTTTCAAATTTCATCAGAAAAATATTGTGTCGGACTTATAATTGTTTCTATTAAACTCTTAAATTACCATAAATGAATCGATGTAGACCTATTATTAAGATTACTTTTGAAAATCGTAGATGTGTCAATTCTTACATGTTTCTTCACTTGTCATATTTACAAAATTGACAATTAGAATTGATGCATGCACAATTTTCAAAGAAAATCCTAATTGAGAGTTTAAATTGATTCGTTTATAAACGTTTAGTGGTTTAATTCACAAAATTATGTCTCACACTATAATAATCCAGACAGAATGTAATGAAGGGTATAAATTGATATATTTACGAAAGTTTATTGTTTAAATTGATATAATTATTAATTTAGAGTTTTAATTGATATAATTTTCAAAGTTTAAGAGTATAAATTAATATTTCTCACTTCTACATTTAAAAAATGACTATTTAACTCCTATTTACCATATTTTAACATGGTTAATTTTATACCCAGCGAAAACGTTTTAATTGCAACATATGGCTACATCTTAAGATATTTAGTGAATAAGAAGTGTTTCATGCAAAAATTTCAATCCAAACGAATGAGATATAAATGACAATGAAGGAGTCAAAATATTCATTTTTTAAAAGTATAAAATCAAAATAGACATTTTAATATTGTATACATCAAAATGAACCAAAATCCAAAGTATAGGAATTAAAATAGTATTTAAATCTAATTAAATTTATCGTAAATCACCCGTTAAGTATAACCTTTTAAACGTTATTTTGACAATGATTTATTATCTTATTGTCTCAAATAGGTGGTGCCTTCTCTAATTCTTTCTTTCTTCATCTTTCCCTATACACACCATAATCATTTGGTTCGTGTGACATGGGCATTTGGTGTTTACTTAGAATCCTTTTCAGTGTTGCCTCAACTTAGGCTTATGCAAAATGCTAAGGTAAATTTAGCCTTAATTTCTTTCAATTTTTCTTTTGATTCATCAAAATACTTCAATTTATATATTGCTTCATTTTTATTATATATTTGTTGTTTTTTTTTTGTTTGGCAGATGATAGAGCCTTTCACAGCCCATTATGTGTTTGCTTTGGGAATTTCTAGATTCTTGGCTTTTGCTCATTGGGTTATTCAGGTTTGATGATTTGATAACGGTTTTGTTTTTTGTTTTTTGAATGACTTTTTGTTTATTAAAGACTCCCTTTGATAATTATTTAGGTTTCGTTTGATTGCATCTTCTGAATTTTTAGTTAATTTTTTTTAAAAAAAACAAAATCTTAAAAGTTACCTTTAAAACATGGGTAAAAAGTAGATAAGAAAATAAGAAATGCAGAGATGATAGGGATGTTTGTAGGCTTAATTTTAAAAAACTTGAAACCAAAAACCAAATGGTTACTAAAGAGGACTTTAGTTTTT
Organism: Benincasa hispida; assembly: GCF_009727055.1. NCBI lineage: Eukaryota > Viridiplantae > Streptophyta > Magnoliopsida > Cucurbitales > Cucurbitaceae > Benincasa > Benincasa hispida. Next base: position 1,236,099 of record NC_052353.1, read on the forward strand.
GGTTTTTGATTTTACAAAATTAAGCCTATAAATATCACTATTTTATTTTCTACATTTTATGAATGTTTTCAAAATCAAGGAAAAAAGTTGTAATTCTCAAAAACTCATTTTTGTTTTTGAAAACGGGCTTAAGAATTAAAAAAATTTCATATGAAAAATACGAGAAAACAAATACAAATTTTAAAAATCAAATTGTTATCCAACATGATGTAAGTATTGTATTTAATTACATTGATTATGTAAGTTTATTAGGTTTTTTTTTTTAATTGTAACAAAATTTGTTTTAGGTTTACGAAACTCGTGGAGAATATTTGCTATTGGTTGGCAATGGTTACTTTTGGTTCATGGCGGCTTTCCTTGCAGAAATGATTCAATCCTTTATTTTGGCTGACTTTTGTTATTACTATATAAAAAGGTAAACTATTCCTTCTTTTAAAGTTTATTTTTTTTAAAAAAAAAATAAATCCGGAACAATCGCTAAAGTACGGTGTAATTGTAATATATCCTCAAACTTTTCATTCTAAAAATGGATCGCCCTTAAATTTATACAAATGTTAACATTTGACCCTCAAACATACATACTCGTAGAAACTGTTTTGAGGATTCAATTTTTTTACGACTATTGTAAATTGCAAGGCTCAAGAGGTGTGTGATCGACTAAAAAATTCTCCGCGGGGCGGGGAATCCCCGGTTTGACTGCGTGGATGGGTCAAAATCGGGAAACTTTTTCGGGGCCCCGTCCGAGGACGGGGCGGGGACGGGGATGGTATCCCCGCCCCAACCCCGACCCCGATTTTATATAGTTATATTTTTAATATTTTATAAATATATATTTATAATATATTAAATAACTTATTTATATGTATGTTTATAATGTATACTATAGACTTATAGTGTTGTAAGCCCAATATTGAATATATAAATTCTAAATTTAAGTCCAAAAGTCAAGCCCAACTTAAAAAATTTAAAAGAAAAAAATGGGAAATCCCGTGGGATCGGATTCCCCGTAGGGAATTAATAGGAGAATCCTTGTGGGGAAACGAGGAATGGGGTCCCGCGGTGATCCATTTCCCCAACGAGGAATCCCAGTCCCCGTCCCCGCCTTCAAATGGCGGGGGCGGAGGCGGGATGGGGGGAATTTCTGGCCGGGGACGGGGGACCCTCCCCCGCCCCGCCCCGACCCCGTTGCCAACCCTAATTGGGTTGGATTGAACGTCTTTTTTGGACCAACCATTAGAAACTCAAGTTTGTTGAATTGGCAACCCAAACGTCCAAATAAGGATCTCCAACCTAACTCAATCCACCCCGAATTCATTAACCCAAAGTAGTCAAATTTTAAACAAAGAAAATGTATATGTATATATATATGTGTATAATTTGGGTTAGGTTGATTCAACCCTAGCCAATCCTAGACCGAACCTAACCCAACAAAAATATAAAAAGTTCAACTCAATCCAACTCAACCAAATCTAACCCAATCTTTATAATTTAGGTTGGGTTTTCGAATTTTTTTAACACCCCTAGGCTCAATTTTAACATGGGTAGAAACTTGAGGGTCTAAATTTTAGAAGTGAAAATTTTGAGGATATAATTGCAACTATCACCATACTTCGGGGTGGTTTTTGTAATTTGCTATTCTTTTTAAATTATGTGTGTGTGTGTGTTTTTTTTTTTTTTTTTTAAGGTTATCTAGATTATATATGTTTCTAATTTTGTTTTATTATTTTGAATTGCAGTGTGATGCAAGGCAAATTGAGGATGCCTGTTTAAAGTCTTATTGCTCTCCAAGTAAATTGAAAATTCAACATTTTAGAGGTTTCAAATTTGACATACTAATTTAAACCTTTTGTTGCTACACTTGCTAGCTTGTGGAAATTTAATAATGTACCCTTTTTTCCTTCATTACTAATAATTCCCATTATTTTGGCCTTTTTTTTTTTTTTTTTTAGTAAATATCAATTTATATCCCAAAACATTGAGGTTGTATCAATTTAAATCCTACACCAGGAATTGTATCAATTTAAACATTAAACTTTGAGGGTTGCGTCAATTTAAACCTCAAACTTTAGGGTTGTATTAATTTAAACCCAGAATTTGGGATATTTATCAATTTAAATCCCAAATTAATAATTATATTAATCTAAATCCTAAACTTTCATAAGAGTATCAATTTAAACTCTGAGCTTTCATAAATATATCAATTTAAACACTAAATATTCATATGTGTGTCCAATAAAACACAATAGAGGATTTAAGTTGATACAATTATAAAAGTTTAGGTTTGAATTGACACTTGTAAAAGTTTAGGGTTTAAATTAATATAATTATTAGTTTGAGGTTTAAATTGATATAATTACCAAAATTTATGGTTTAAATTGATACAATTATTAGTTTAAGGTTTAAATTATATAAGATCGAAAGCTTTTTTTTTATATTTGCCTATCATTTATATATAGAAGTATTATATTGGTTTTTGTTTCATATCTAAACACTAAAATTTACACACATAAAAGTAAGAGAGAGAGAGAAATTCACGTCATATTTAATGAAAATTTAATTATATTACTAATTAAGATAAAGAATTTAGGCTGAAATACATATCCGATAGAATTTGAACTTATATTCCAATTAGTTACTAATTAAAGTTGTAATTTGATTTACTAGTTTGATGTTGTAATTGAAATAACTCCCAAATTCACTAGTATCAATTATTAGTTTAAATTAAACAATTATTAGTTTGATGTTGTAATTGAAATAACTCCCAAATTCACTAGCATCAATTATTAGTTTAAATTAAACCATTATTAGTTTGATGTAGTAATTGAAATAACTCCCAAATTCACTAGTATCAATTAGACTTTTTTTTCAATATTTTTTTTTTAAATTTAAAATTGAATTATTTCAAAAGGTTGTGAAATTGAGGAACACAACGGATATGGAGAAAATATAATATAATAGTATATAAATATAATATAATATAATAACTAAAATTATGAAAATTTAGTGAAAATTTGGATTGGATTTCTCACCAATGTGTGTGATTTTTATCATCCACCAGATGTCACTATTTATAGGCAAAGTAACAAGTAGGATGTGGTTTTGTATATACACCAAGTATGAATAAGTACAAGACACATAGACAAAATGAAGATTAACACGTGACTTTTAAAACACTAAGCAATGGACATCTATTTATTTTTATAATATTTATAATATATTTATAACACTTCTTCTTAGATGTCAATATATATATAAAATATGTCTTGTTAAAACCTTACTAGGAAAAATTCAATGGAAAAAAAACTCTAATGAAGGAAAAAAAAAATACATATTTCATATGATATATACTCCTAAAAGAATACAATATATTTACACCTCTTCATGAAAACATCACTTAAAATCTTTGAGTCACCGCATTCCAATGTTGTGCACCAATTTTTCAAAAGTTGCGGTTGAAAATGCCTTTGTAAATAAGTCTACTAGATTATCCTTACAACAAATTTGTTGTATAGTGATGTCGTCATTTTCTTCAAGATTATGAGTGTAGAAAAACTTCAGTGAGATATACTTTGTTCTACCTCCTTTAATATATCATCTTTTGAGTTGGGTTATGCAAGCTATGTTGTCTTCGTATAATATTGTTGGAAGATTTTTATTAGAAGACAAGCCATATGTTTCACGAATGTGTTGAGTCATTAATCTTAGTCATACACATTCTCGACTAGCCTCATGAATTGCAAGAATTTCAGCATGATTTGAGGAAGTAGTTGTTATGGTCTGTCCCATCGATTGCCATGATATAGGAATTCCTCCACATGTGAACAGATAACTTGTTTGAGATCTAGCTTTGTGTGGATCAGATAAATATCCAGAATCTGCGTAACTAGGTAAAAATTTGATTTATTTGAATAAAACAAACTCATATCGATTGTTCCTCGGAGATAACGAAGTATATGCTTAATTATGTTCTAATATTTTTGGTAGAAGAAGAACTATATCTAGCTAATAAATTTACTGAAAATGCAATATATGGTCTTGTATTATTAGCTAATAAATATTTCCTCATGACCATAAATTAATTGTAATGGTGAGTATTTATGATAAACTACTGGCCTAATGCGTAAAACTGATGTTGTATGCAAAATAGCACATCCCCATACAAATAAAGGAAGCTTAGCTCTCATAAGTAATGGTCTTGCAATTAATTGCAAACATCTTATAAATGATTTTGCTAAACTATATTGTATATGAACATGAGCTACAGAATGTTCAACACTTATCCCAATTGACATATAATAATTATCAAAAGCTTGAGATGTAAATTCACTAGCATTATCAAGATGAATGGTCTTAACTTATAATCAGGAAATTGTGCTCTTAACTTAATTATTTGAGCAAGTAATCTTGCAAATGTAAGATTTCGACTTGATAATAAGCACATGTACGACTATTTACTTGATACATTTATTAATACCATAAAATATCTAAATGGTCCACTTTGTGGGTTAATAGATCCACATATATCATCATGAATTCGTTTTAAAAATGAAAGTGATTCAGTTCCCACTTTAGTTGGTGATCGTTTAATTATTAATTTTCCTTGAGAGCAAGCATCACATAATAATTCATTAGGTTGAAGAATCTTCTTGCTCTTCAATAGGTGTCCACTTGAATTCTCAATAATTCTTCTCATCATTATGGATCCTGGTTGACCCAATCATCATGTCAAATAGAAAATATATCTGGATTCATGAACTTCAGGTTCATTGTTGTATATGTTTCAATTACTCGTATATAAATATAATACAATCTAGAAGAAAAAGCATGAATTTTTCTTTTAAACGTTTTTCATTTGAGACAGTAGAGGTAATATATAGATATTTCACATTATTCTTACTACCAGTCTCAATATTGAAGGAACTTTTGACGAAGAGCATCCATGAGCGCATTCAGGTCTTTCCGATTTCACCATTACCAAAATACAATAAATACATTCGAACATACAATTATGCAAATGTACAGTAATTAACGGCATGCTTCAAACAATAAAATACAAGGGAAGAGTTTTCATACCAATTGAAGACGCTCTTCAAGCTTTGGAACTCAAACGTAGCGGAAGACCTCTACGCGATCTACTATCGCCCAACAAATGCGTCAGCTGCATCAACACGATCAATAACGAACAAATGAATGCAGTAGGGACGAAAACACTAAAAATGAGCCCTTGGTATTCTCAGAGTGAGAACTCAAAATGTGGTCTTCGGTGAGTTTGGTAAAGGTTAGAGAATGAACTAATTGTGTAGACGATAAGCAAGTGGGAGAGAAAAGGAAGCTATCGTATAGCTAAGTGCTTATCGTTTAGAAGAAGCTACACGATCGTGTAGGTTTTACTAAGCGATCGTTTAGTAAAAGGTGGACGATCGTTTAGAAAACACGGCACACTATGCGATCGTTTAGGAAAGCTAAGCGGTCGTCTGGGAACTAGCGTGCGATCGTTTAGGTGCGAGGTGTGTGATCGTTTAGGCGCTGAGCGAATATCGTATAGGCTCTCGACTTATGCGATCATTTACGTTTCCACACCGATGCTAAATTTTTTTTTTCGAACCCTTGAAAAATGAAACTAATTTTAATTTTATCCTTTGGTTACCATAACCGAATCGGTTGCTCCCACTAACGTACGTCCGAGAGAAATTTTAGGCCAATTATCATATAATTAACCAATTCAATAATTAATAAATATAATCATATTATATTCTTACCATATAGTTTGATATCACATATCTACTATAGTAATTTCTTCTCTACTTGATATAAATCATATTTATATCTAATTTCTCCAAAATAATGTATCTCATACATTTAGTTAATTATATCATATATAATTAACCAGTTCAATTATATCATATATAATCGAACTTCTTCTTGTCAATTTGAACGATTCAAATTAACCCAAATACTGATTCTTGACTTTATCCAAACTACCCAGGGGACCTAATGGATCTGTGACTCGAAGCTCTAACGATACGTGAATAGCTGACTAAACTCTTTAGCCACGAGATCTACCATTTGTTAACTGTCAGGCATTCCACTAAAGACCAACAACTGAACTCTTCTTACCACAGATATATTTCTGTGTCCATCGAATATAACCAATCATAAGTACGATGACCCTTCACAGATGCTCGTAAGTACAATTGGTCTAAATTACCATTTTGCCCCTATAGTTACATCTCACTCCTTAAGTACCACTGATTCCTCTAATGAACAATACAACATAGTCCAACTATGTGTAAACACCTCTCGGGTTAAGAGAAGGTGTGTGGCGCAATATCGTTCAAGCCCTGGAATCAACCCTTAAGGGAGCTATCTATCTACTTACCCCTACTTCAGGGAAGGAGTGAATTCCATCTTGTGTAGCTGAGTTCCCAGCTCCCAAATCAGACGAATTCCCAAAATGGTAGGTTTGAATCAACGACTTGACCACTCGAACCCATACATATCAAAGGACCGCCCTCAATGGCAGGAGTTCCCAACTTACTCAGGATTGAGGTCATGTTACCTATGGTCATCTTAGTGAAGTGAAGTCTCTGTCATGAACGGTGTTATATAAAAAGACGTTAACATTTCGTGGTCAGGTCTTATACAAACTCTTTGTATTAGGACACCCCCGCTCGCATGTCCCCAACATGAATAATTAGGATCAGACCATCTGTGACAAGTCACAACACTTATGACCATTTCACAAAGCGAGCCATATCCGTAGCGTTACCAGGATAAGGTTTCCCTCCTATATCCATATACTACAGACCATTTTGGTAACCACTCAAGACATAATCCACTTGTATGTCACTAAATACATGCTTAAGTTACATACAAATAACCAGGGATTTTATGTTTATTGGTTTGTGGTAAAGCTAATAAAACATGCAATTGAGTAAAAATACAAGATGTGAAGTAAATATCATATACTATACAACACAAGCGTTCGTACAAACTGTTACTCAGATGTGAAGTAAATATCATATACTATACAACACATGCGTTCGTACAAACTGTTTACAAACTACAGGACACGAGACTTTAGGGCATTAACCCCAACAAATATGATAACCACTTCGACGTATATCTTTAAAACTTAGAATATTTCTCTTTGATTGACTAAAGAACAATGCATTGTCAATTGTAAGTTTTGTTCCTCTAGGAAAAGTAATATTTGTTTTTCCAAAACCTTCGATCAAGTTTTCAAAACCTGATATTGTATTTACTTTTGCTTTCAGCATTGTCATTTTGGAAAAGTATTTTCTATTTGTAAGTATTGTGTGTGTAGTTGCACTGCCTGCTAGACATAGATACTCTTTGCTCATTTTTTAATCACCCAACAAATGAAAATGATTCATGTTTCTTCATTAAAAGAAAATAATTATAATAAGAAAAACAATACTTAAAACATACAAAAGTTACTAAAAAAAAACTATGAAGTTAGATAAAAGAAAAATAAAACATTAAGTCTAGATATTCTCAAAGTCAAAAGAAACACTTGAAGTTCCATCAATTGTGCCAATCTTCTCTTCGGGAGATTCAAAGAAGTTTTCCAAATCCAAATTTATCATATGGGATGAGCCAGATATGTCATTATTCTGGTATGCAAAATTTGCATCCACATTTTCTCTTTTTCCTTTAAAAAGGCTTGATAGAGGTAAACTAAGTTTGCATGATAGGTACGTGACCAATGCCCAGTCATTCTACATCGAAAGAATTTATTTTCAATACTCTTTGACTCTTATCTTGTGGAGTTTTTCCTTTGTGATCATCTTTTTGTGTGGTTCTTTTGAAATTTGAATGATTAAAACGACTACCATGAAAATAATAATCATTTCTTCCTCTGCCATAACCTCGACCTCGACCATGATTATTAACATTGATAGCATTCATTTCAGAAAATGGTGTTGTTTCAGTTGGTAGAGATTCGTGGTTCTTCATGAATAAATCGTTATTTTTTTCGGCCACGAGAAGTCATAATTTTAGTTTAGAATATTGTTTAAAACCTTTCTCTCGGTATTGTTGCTGCAAGAGCATATTCGAGACATGAAATGTGTCTTCTCTAACAAATCAACATGAGTAATTTTCTCTTTGCATAACAACAATTTTGAACTGATTTTAAATAATCCGAAATTGTAATCACTTGCTGATTTAAAATCTTGTAGCCTTAATTTCATCAACTCATAATGAGCTTTAGGAAGAATAATTTTTTTTTAATGATCATACTGTTGAATTAAAAATTTTGGACCAATCACAAACTACCATGTCATTTACTAAATTAATGATGAAATTCCAAAATATTAAATTTGGGACCAATTAGGAATTGACATACGTCTCGAATTGATGTTGAAGACAAATTCCATGACGCCATGTAGTTTCATCATGATCGTTGAATCGGATTAGATTAATTTGGTCCAATTTGATATAATTATTTGGGTTAAAGTTCAGTTGAGCCCAAAAATGGGCTTAATTTGGCCCAAAATCCAAAGTAGGTTTAAGCCCAACTAATTGGGCCCAGGGCTAGGCCCGTGGACCAACCAAGCCCAAGCCCATGAAGCCCATTAGAGAACTCTATAAATAGAGGAGAAAACCCAGAGAGAAGGGGAAACAATTGGAAGACTCCTAGACTCCTGAAGCTGCACACTCATTGAAGATACAAGTCTTCTGAAGATACAAAGACTTTTCCAAGACTTCGACTTGAAGAACGTTATGCACTCTGCTTCTTTAAGTCAAGCACACACATTCAACTAAGAGAGAATTAGGGGATCAAGTACTAGAGATCAAACCATATCGCATCTCAACATCAACACCAACTCAAGTTCGCTCTATGAAATAAGTTTCTCTGGAAACCTCGTGCGTACAAATTGGCACGTCCAACGGGACCTCTCTACCTCTCATCTCTCTCTCAACATCCAAACAAATCAATGACATTAAAGGAAGATGCATCTAAGGTAACTGCTGCAGGTGACTCCTACACGAGACCTGTCACCCGTAGTCGTTCAAAGGAGGTGATGCAGAAGCAAAAGTAAGACTCCATCATCGTGCACAACATCTTGAGGTAGATGTTAGAATCTTCTAAAGGCGGGATTTTCATCAAGGAGAATCCCCTATTTGATGCCTCTACTTCTACCCCCAACAAATCAAAAAAGGAATCATACCCAGATGTGATTTCTGTCATGATGGCGGACGTAACAGCTGAAGCTGCCATGACAGAATGGAAAGAAAGATAAGTTTTCTAATGAAGACGGTTGAGGAGCGAGATCATGAGATCGCTTCCTTGAGAGAATAGATGTAGTCTCGAGAAGCTATTGAATCAAGTCAAGCTCCTATTGTCAAAGCAAATGATAAAGGGAAGATTGTGTTACAAGAGAATCAACCGCAACAATCAGCTTCTGTTGCTTCTCTGTTAGTCCAACAGCTGCAGGACATGATCATGACCTTCATAAGGGCTCAATATAGAGGCCTGTCTCAGACCTCTTTTATGTATTCCAAGTTGTACACCCATAGAATCGATAGCTTGCAAATTCCTGTTGGATATCAACCCCCAAAGTTGTTGGGATTGGTATCCTAAATCTCCTTATAATCTCGTAGTTTGTAAACTTTGTATAAACATATTGTTGTTAATAAAATAAGTGTTATTTTATAAGCTTATACTCAAGTGGATCTTGTTTACATAATAACTTAAACGGATGTAGTAGATGGATAATGATGGGTATCTTATCCTGGTGACACTACAGATATGACCCGCTTTGTAGGTGTTACAAGTGTTGTAAAGTACTACAAATGATCTGATCTTGATCATTATGTAAAGACATGTGAGCGAGAGTATCCTATACAAAGAGTTTGTATAAGACCGAACCATGAAATGATTAATCTCTTTATATAACGTCGTTAATAATAGAGACTTACATTTCACTAGGATGACCATAGGTGACATGACCTGAATCCTGAGTAAGTGGCTCTTTGATTTGTATGGGTGATAATGACCAGATTGCCAATTCAATAAGCCTACAATTTTGGGGATTCGTCTGACTGGGGTGCTGGGAACATAGCTACACGAGATGGAATTCACTCATTCCTCGATGCATGGGCAAGTAGATGAATTGCTCTCTTAAGGGTTGATTTTGGAGCTTGAACATAGTGGCCACACCCTCTCCTGGCCCGAGAGGGACTTGGTCATAGTTGGACTATGACTTATTGTTCATTAGAGGGATCAATGGTACTTAAGGAGTTAGATGTAACTACAGAATCAAAATGATAATTTTGGCCCAACTGTACATACGAGCAATTTGTGAAGGGTCATCGCATTGTTGGTTGGTTATATCCAATGGACAAAAATTTATCTATAGTGCGAAAAGTGCAGCTGTCGATCTTAAGTGGAATGACCGACAATCAATGGATGTTGGGTAATTTAATTAAAGAGTTTAATTAATTATCCAAGTACTGTTGGAGCTTCAATCTACAGATCCATAAGATCCCCTCTGTAGCTCAATAGGGATTTAATTGAAAATTAATTTTGGATTTAAAGTGTTCAAATTAATTGAGGGAATTAATTATATATGATATAATCAATTAAATTAATTATATATGATATAATCAATTAAATTAATTATATATGATATAATCAATTAAATTAATTATATATGTGATATAATTAATGTAATGTATTTGATGCATTATAATATAAGGTAATATGAGAGGAATTTGAATATGATTCAAATACTAATTATATGAATGAGCTTCATATAATTAAATTTAATATAAATATGATTTATATTAAATACCATAAATAAGTTGAAATAAATTAAATATTTGGACATGATCCAAATATCAATTATATGAATGATATTCATATAAGTGAGTTTACTATAAATATGATTTATATTAAATGCCATGTATGGTTGAGAGAAAATACATCTATAGGTTCTATTGTATTTGATATAATATGTAACTAAAGATTTATGTGTTATATGGGACATAACATATAATTTATATACATATAATAAGGTTGTTATTATATGTATAATTATTATAAATGTAATTTTATTAAATTAATATTAATTAATTAATAATTCCCTCCCCTTAATTTCTCTCAGTCAAATACGTGACGAGAGGGGTCAGAGAGAGAATGATGGTGATAATTCATCTTCCTTCATGAAACAATGTGAGAAGAGTTCTCTCTAGAACAAATGAAAAGAGAAGAAAAGTTCTTTTCCTATCTTTCCTCCTCCCCATCTCATTCTCTCTCAAAATCCTAAGGCAGAGCCCGCACCTCTTGCCATTCTCAATCCTTAAGGAGAATACATGAGGCTCCGTTTGGTGTTGTCTCTTTTGGAGAAGAAGATCCGTTTGTGACTTGTTCGAGGGATTCTTGAAGAATAGTCTTCAAAGGTAGGGGTTTCTGAAACCTTAAGTTTTCCTTTATTAATGCATGCTATAATTTATGTAAACGCATATCTTATTCTTGATTTACTGTAAAACTTACATTCAATGAAAAATGGATTTGGGACGATCTTGTTTTCGCTCAAGGTTCTCTCCTCAATAGAGTTCCTTCAGAAGTTCCAGCAATTTGACGGAAGTGCAACCCAAAATAACACATTGCCCACTTTGTGGAAACATGCGAGAACGTAGAAATAAGGGGAGACCTGCTAGTTAAGCAGTTTGTTAGAACCCTCAAAGGAAACACTTTCGACTGGTACATTGACTTGGAGCCTGAGACGATTAACAGCTGGGAGCAATTTGAAAGGGAATTCCTGAACCACTTCTACAACACTAGACACACTGTCAGTATGATGAAGTTGACGAATGCCAAGCAACGGAAAGGGGATCCAGTCATCAACTATACCAATCGATGGAGAGCTCTGAGTCTGGATTGCAAAGACCGACTCACCGAACTATCTGCTATAGAAATTTGCACCCAAAGTATACACTGGGAACTTCTTTATATTATGCAGGGAATAAAGCCCCGTACTTTTAAAGAATTGACGACACATGCCCATGACATGGAATTGAGCATCGCTAATAGGGGAACAGAGGATTTCTGGATCTCTATGGTGAAGAAGGATAAGAAAGAGATAAAGAGCGTTGAAAAGTTTGTGAAAGGCGCCACAAAGGAATCAATGGTTATTAATGCAATCCCGCTAAAGTTTTCCTCAAAAGAGATGGAGAAAAATATTGAAAAGAAAGATGATGAAGGCGAAAGATGTTTATCCATTTTGACTGTGATGTTGCGGATATGCTTGAGCAACTGCTGGAAAAGCAGCTTATCCAGCTACTGGAATGTAAACGACTGGAATAAGCAGGGAAGGTAGATGATCCTAATTACTCAATATCACAGGGTCGTTAGCTACCTCGTCGAAAATGGTTCGTGTTAAAAGAGTTGATCCTAAGGTTGGCTTGGGAAAGAAGATTGAGCTAGACCTAGACGAGGTGCTTAAACAAATCATGCCATAGTGGCAGTAGCTTCGAGCGCTCTGACATTGATTATACGTTATGATGAAAGAGAGTTTCGTCCAGTTTTGGACCCTTGAGCCTGTGGTTGTACGATTTCGCTAGAGGTCAGAATCGTAGATTTTTCAAAATAGAGAAGAACGCGTTAATAGTGACAACCATGAAGGTTGGATTCTTGTAAAGCGTCAAAGAAGAGAAAGCCGAGTCCTATTAAAAAGAGTCGCATCCTATTAGCGTTATAAAAGAGGGAGCAAAACTCAGAAAAGGAAAGAAAAAAAAAGGCCCAAGGCCCAAGCTTGTTAAGGAGGAAGATGAGGACCTCTTGACCCAGGCGATAGGTGATGTTAGCAGATTTCCTTCTGGAGAACTTCTATGGCCGAATTCAAGGAAAGCGCCAGAGGTTGTCACATGTCACATTGTCAGCATGACAGAAGAAGAAGATACTCCTCTAAGTTCATCAAAAACTAAGGAAGAATCAGAAGACTTACTATCGTTTAACATGAATGACCTATTGTCACTTACTCAAGCTGTCACACCCCCTCCAGATCACCCTCTTAGCCTAGAGAAGGGTGTGACTGCAGCAGTTATCAACCCTTAGCTGACACTTACTGTCTAAAAACTCTTGCGAATAACTCTGATACCAAATACAAGTTATATGCAACGGATGGCTGTAGGCCACAATTTATTTAACCTAGAAACTTAATATGTTTAGAGTATTTACAAAATTAGATTTACAAGTCTCAAACCCACAAACCCTAGTCCCTATATGAACAATAGTAACATGTGTACAATATTAATGTAACCACGCAGCGAACTGTTACAAGTCTTTGGTCTTTTAGTGGGCAGAGAGTACTGAGCTATCTTCAGAGGATTTGACCACTACCTTGGGGGGGGGGGGATACAAAAATATTTGAAAACGGGGTGAGCTTACGCCCAGTGAGTGACCGAGAAAACATAGTAAATTCTCATGCATAATTTCAGAAGATAGTTTTATCTAAAATATAATTTAATGCAGCATAAACAATTTCCAAGCGTAATGTAAATAAAACTGTTTTAAACATAAAACAGTAAAATCATTTCTCAAATCAAAGTACTGTATAACTGGTAAAATAATCCCAACACCAACTACTAGTCCAGAGAGAACCTTCTGACTTTATTCACCTATGGCCACATTAGGTACTACTCCTCAGATACCTTCTCCTTGTACTTCAGTATCGAGCTACTAGGATACCTTCTCCAACGTACTTCAGTATCCCGTTGGCTTGGTACCTTCTCAAACGTACTTCAGTACCAATAGATACCTTCTCCTTGTACTTCAATATCTAGTTGGGTGGATGCCTTCTCCTTGTATTTCGGCATTGCATTTTACCAAAACTATTTATAAACAACTTTTCACTTTAAAGAATGTACAGTATAACACATATACAACATGGCTTTAAAGATGGTAACACATGCTGGATAAAATCAATACATATGTAAATAGTTTTTCAACAATATGCATGCGTTCAAATCACAATTCAAACTTGTTTGGAAATCACTTTATAAAACTAGTAGGCATGAGAATTATTTTCGCAAACATGCTTTTTTAAAACGTTTGTAATCAAAAGAGTTTAAAAACGGTTTTAGTTCGAAAACATTTTAGCCACTCACCTCGAACTCTTAGGAACTTTTCACTCTAGTAGCTCCTCAGGTCCCTTTTTCACTCCTAGAATCCAGATTCAAATTACAACTTAGATTACTCATAGTTCCAAACCTTATTTGGAAATACTTCCTTCTACAAACTTATTCTAAAATGTCTTAGGAATCTTAACCTAAACTTTTAGCTCAGAATTCCTCGTGGTTTGGCCGAATCTAAAAATCTTCAAGACTGGCTCAGACTGATTCGACAGTCTGACCCTTCTGCTTTCTTCTCAACCTCCAGCCCAGTTCCTTTGAGCCTTTTCCTCCAGAGGCCCTACTATAAAATCTAGACTTTCAGAGCTTTCAGATGGATTTGGAATCACTCCAAACGCACGAGTAGATTGGAAGATCTTCTCGTCCAAAGTTGACACATTCCTCTGAACCCTCACTGCCCTCTACTTTCTCTACGAAATTTATGATTTTTATGTGATTTGAAAATGAAATCCCAACTCTCTATTTATAAGTGTTCAAATTGCTCGTGGAATTGACAACACCTTTTTAACTGCATGGCCAAATGTTTAATCCTCCCTTTATCAACGTAAGCTGACTTCACCTTGGTTCAATGTGTTCTTCCCAAACGCATCCAACACAATTTCTTAGGGTTTAAGAATTTCTTTTAATCGGACACCTAAATTTTAATTGACGTTTGCCTTTACATCTTTAAGCTTTGTTTGTATTCAAATTAGGATTTTTAAATGCATAATCCACCCCAACGCGTTCAAATACATCGCCCAAAAGCTTGCTCGACCGTTCAATGCATAGGCGAGGCGTGGGCGTGACGTTCGAATCGGACAAATCAAGGCTAACGCATAGGCGCTCTCACTCTCCACTCTCGGCAGTGTCGCTCTCTGCAGTTTTCTCTCCCACTTTTCTCTCCACTTTCGCTCTCTCCAGCTTTTTCTCCAACTTTTCTCTCCACTCTCGCTCTTTCCAGCTTTCTCGCTCTCTCCACTCTCGTTCTCTCCAACTTTCTCGCTGGTCTTGCTCTCTCCAATCTCGCTCTCTCCAGCTTTCTTTCCAATCTCGCTCTTTTCCACTTTCTTGCTCTCTCCAATCTCGCTTTCAATGATCTCGCTAGTCTCAGTCTCAATGTTCTTGCTCTCAACGATCTCGCTGATCTCACTCTCAACGATCTCACTCTTAGCTACTGTGAACATTGTTTGTCTCCGTGCAATTTCTACACGTTTTTTTTTTCCAGATTTTCCCCAAAATAATTTTCCATATTTTTTTTGGTTCTTCAATCCATAATGCATTTCACATAACTTCTCCATACTTAGCCGAAATTCCCCAAACTCAATTTTCATATTTTTCTTTTTCAAATCCCCATTCCACACTAGCTGTTTCATCATCCTACTTATTATACAAATTTCATCATTAAAGCTCAACTTAATTTATTCAAAGAAAAATCTACTTAACACTTAGAAATTTCCCTCCCCTTAACTTAGGATTTAACTTTCACTTAGTTAATTCCTTTATCACTTGCTTATGTAAGAAAAATAGAAATCCGGGTTTCACATTTACTTCCCCCTTAAGAAAATTTCATCCTCGAAATTTACTCGAACCAACTCTGGTTTAAGGTTTCACAACAACCACTGTTGTAACCTCCTATAACCTTGTCTATTACCACGCTTCCAGTGCGTTACTCTGATATCGATTCCTTAGTTCATCCAATGATACTTCACCTAGCTATCTCTAAGCTAGATGTTGAACCAAACTATCTACCACATAACAATTCTATCTCAAACTTTAAATGAGAATAACTCAAATTCATACTTGCCTCCCTTGGTGGATCTTTAGGTATGCATAATCTACCTTTCTTTAGTAGCATTTGGTTAGCTCTTAATTGGTAATGCGTCCTTAACCCTTTACCTACCTCTTCAGCTAACTTCTGAAGATCAGAATCCTTTAATTGCTCATGTAGAATATTTTCTACAAGAGTAGGACGCACTTAAAATAAAGTTAGTAATCCTCCTTTTTGACCGATTGATAATGCTGCCCTAGCATTATACAACTCATGAATCAGTGTACCCTTCACTAAATTGATACTAGCTCTAGTTGATCTAGTTTTTCGACTTAAGGCATCAGCTACCACATTTGTTTTACCTGGGTGATAGTCAATTGTACAGTCATAGTCTTTGATCAACTCGAGCCATCTTCTTTGTCTCAAGTTTAGTTCCTTCTGATCAAAGATATGCTTTAGGTTCTTATGATCCGTAAATATATGACAACACTCACCAACTAGGTAACGTCTCTATAACTTTAGAGCTAACACAACTGCTGCTAACTCTAAATCGTGTGTAGGGTAGTTACATTTATGCTTCTTTAACTGTCGCGAAGCATAGGCTACTACTTTTCCTTCTTGCATCAACACACATCCTAACCCTTGTCGGGATGCATCACAATAGACCTCAAACCCCTTACCTGGTGTAGGTAGAGTTAATACTGGTGCTGATACTAACCTTTGTTTCAGCACTTGGAAACTATGCTCGCATTCTGGCGACCATTCAAACTTCGCATCTTTTCTGGTCAGGTTTGTCAATGGAAGGGCTATCTTAGAGAAACCCTCTACGAATCTCCTATAATAACCTGCTAAACCCAGAAAACTGTGTACTTCGGTTACATTCAGGGGTCGTTTCCAATTAACTACTGCTTCTATTTTTTTTTGGAATCAACACTAATTCCGTCAGCTGAAAGCTACTAGTGGGACATCCTTGGATTCATGGAAATGGTGTGATAACGTTGACGCTGCATCAATGTTTCAAGATCTATCAAGATGGGATTAAGAACGTTAAAGCAGACTCTAATCCATTTTCAGAGGCTGAATCTCACTTCGCAGATACGAAGTTTTATTTGAAGAGTGAGAATGTTGGTGAGGCAATGCCCATAGAGACCTCGCTAATAAAGAAAGCGGGTGAATCCCGATTAAAGTCACAAGTAAATACAGGGAAAGAAACGGGCGACAAGGCACGAGCCTCAAACTCAAAAGGAAATGAGACATCCACCAGCATTGAAGAGACACCTATTTTCAAGGATGAAAAGAATCCAAGTCCTCCGATTTTAAGCTATGTCCCTTTATCGAGACGCAAGAAGGGTGAGTCACCTTTTATGGAATCCTCAAAAGGTTTGTAGATTGGCGATATTAAAATCTTAAAGGAGAATTTCGTTACACCACTGACGCTGATAATTAAACCGGAAATCCACAAACTAAGGGGGGACTTGAAAAAGCTGAATATGCCCGAAAAGTGAACAGAAGATGGATTCAAACTTAAAGATTACAAACTGCTGGCAAAGGCGGGTTATGACTTCACAACTCATACTAAGTTTAAGAGATTAAAGATTTATAAGTGACTCGAGCTTTCTTCGACCCAGAATAAGCTTTTGCAAAAGAGGCACGCCATACCCGCGTCGAGGAAAGAGCTTAGATATAAATCGTTAGAGCTATTTCACATAACTAAAAGGGTGAAGGAAAATGTGGTCAACAGCAACCATATAACTGCAGAAGAAGCCGATGATGCAGGAGAAAAGGATGGCAAAAATAAAAGAAACTCAACTTTCAATCGTATCAGACTATTTTCCGCATACGCGTTGGTTTTTGAGAGATTGAGCATGATGGAAGAAGAGAGATTGAGTCTATGCACAATCCCCAGATCTACCCGACGCTCAGCCTTTCGAAGGTTGAACATGCCTGAAAAAGAAGAAGAGGGGATTGTTCGTCAGTCTCCGATGGTGGCCCGGCCATCAATCTTCAAGAGATTGGTGCGGTTTCAAAGAAAACCAAAGGAAAACCCCGCGCACCCATTTTTATCACCTTAAACGTGAAGGTGTTGAGGATCACTTCAGCAGACATGTCTCTAGTGAGATAAAGGGTAAAGGAGAAGCTCGCAATGACATCCCTAATATAGCCATAAGAAAGAGGGAGTGATACCTCGCGCGTCAATCTGGCGACAATGTAGCCATCAGAATAGTGAAAGGTCATCAGACAAGAAATAATCTTGTGAGGCTGGAAGCGACAGAGACATCGTGCCTTCACGAATGAAGAGAAAGACCTTCGTCATTATAAACACAAGTGAAGATTCGCTGAAGGTAAAAAGGCACGACGTTGTCTTCACCAACCATCAAAATGGAAGTCTAGAGCAAGAGGAAGGTGAAACTTCATGTCAACACATTACCATTATCGAAGAATCCAAAGATGATATAACCGAAGAGGAAGTGGAAGATGCTCCACTAAGTTTGGAAGATGGTGGTCAGTCCACGATGGATGAGCTCAAAGAAGTGAATCTAGGCACAGTGATGGAATCGCACCCGACTTTCAGCAACGCATCTCTCTCTGAAGAGGAAGAAGGCAAATATATGAGTTTGCTCACCGAATAGAGGGACGTGTTCGCTTGGTCATACAAAGAAATTTT
This sequence comes from Benincasa hispida, assembly GCF_009727055.1. Classification (NCBI taxonomy): domain Eukaryota; kingdom Viridiplantae; phylum Streptophyta; class Magnoliopsida; order Cucurbitales; family Cucurbitaceae; genus Benincasa; species Benincasa hispida. The sequence goes on from NC_052353.1 coordinate 1,254,674, forward strand.
AGGGCTTGATCTGAAGGTAGCAGTAAACCATTTCGCAATCAGAAAAGGGTGTTAACCTGTTAAGCAAGCTCAACAACGCTTTTGACCATAACTTATTCCCTAGATCGAAGTTGAAGTTAACAAGTTGATTGAAGCAGGGTTTATCTGTGAAGTCAAATACCTAACGTGGATAGCCAACATCGTCCTGGTTAGAAAAAAGCACAGACAACTTTGTGTCTGCGTGGACTTTCATGATCTCAACAGTGCGTGTCTGAAAGACGATTTTCTGTTGCCCATCACGAAAATCATGGTTGATGCGATAACAGGACATGAGGCTCTATGCTTTATGGATGGGTCGTCGAGGTATAACCAAATACAAATTGCTCTTGTTGACGAGGAAATAACGACCTTTTGAACCCCAAAAGGACTATATTGCTACTAGGTAATGCCCTTTAGATTGAAGAATGTTGGCGCTACTAACCAACACACCATGCAAAACGAGTTTGACGACATGTTGTACAAACACATAGAATATTATGTGGATGATCTTATGGTAAAGTCCAAGAAACGACAAGATCATTTGAAGGACTTGAAAGACATGTTCGATCGCTTGTGAAAATACCAGTTGAGGATGAATCCTCTCAAGTATGCGTTCGGTGCAACCTTAGGGAAATTTCTTGGTTTCATTGTAAGGCATTGAGGGATAGAGAAAGATCAATCAAAGATCGATGCCATTTAGAAGATGCCAAGGCCAAAGAATTTACATGAGTTAAGAAGTTTTAGGGGCGTCTGGCTTACATCCGGAGGTTTATTTCCAATTTGGTTTATCGATGTCAACCTTTCCAAAGACTGGTGAGAAAAAGAGAAAAATTCGAATGGAATGAGGCCTGCCAGAATGCTTTCAACAGCGTAAAGGGGTACTTGCTTAGTCTTCATATCCTTGAAGGAAATCAGATTCGAGATTTCCATGAGTAATGGAAATAAGATAATTACAAATCACAATCATGAATGAACATTACATTTACAATCGACTTCAAAACAAGTGGTTATACAATTAATAGAGAAATTACAGCATGAAAAAACTCAAATGAACAAAGAGTAGACTTTATGAACATTTGAAGATGTGTCTCCACGCTCCTTTGCGCACGACCGCTCGAACAACAGAAACCTTGAACGCTCAATCTACACGACCACAACACAGCACGAACACTTTACGCTCGTCCTCAACAATCACCTTGGTCACGAACTCCTCAGCAACAGCACGAACGATCTCCACAGAACCTTGACAGTGTCGAGTTCAGTATGACACCACCAACAAGGCTACCTTGGTATTCTCGATGTGAGAATCCAGAGGGTGGGCTTTGTTTGGACTTGGTATAAGGCAGACGAAGGAGGAAACACCGATCGTGTATACGACTGGGCAAGTGGGAGATGGAAGAGACCTATCGTATATGTCAATGCTTAATCGTTTAGATAAATCTATGCAATCGTCTAGCAAAAGATATGCGATCGTTTAGCTCGGTCTGTCGCCTATAAACACTACACTTGTCTTCTTAAGTACCACTGATCCCTCTAATGATCCCTCTAATGAACATAAGTCATAGTCCTACTGTTACTGAGTTTTATCTTCCAAAGAGAAGTTGTAGCCACTATGTTCAAGCCCTGGATTCAGCCCTTAAGGGAGTAATCTCTCTACTTATCCCTATTTCGGGAAAGGAGTGAATTCTATCTTGTGGATTGAGTTCCTAACTCCCAGATCAGACAAGTTCCCTAAAAGGTAGGCATGTTGAGTTGGCAATCTGGCCACTCTCACCCATACTAATCAAAGGACCGCCCTTAAAGGCAGGAGTTCCCAACACTCAAGATTAAGATCATGTCACCCATGGTCGTTTAGGTGAGATGTAAGTCTTTAGTATCAACGGCGTTATATACAGAGTCTAGTTATCTTATGGTCCGGTCTTATATAAACTCTTTATATAGGACACCCCCGCTCGCACGTCTCCACATGAATGGTTAGGATCTATCATCTGTAGTAGTTTACAACACTTGCAAACCTCTACAAAGCGGACCATATCCGTAGTGTCACCAGGATCAAGTATCCCACCTTAATCCTTATACTACAGACTTATTTAGGTTATCACTTAAGTCATGATCCACTTGTATATCACATATACATGCTTAAGTTTACATAAGATAACCATGGAGCTTTGTTTATTAGATATGAGTAAATGCCAAAATAAAATAACATTTATTCATCAAACAATGTGTATCATTACAAACAATGAGACTTCGGGAGAATTAGAACACCAATCCAAACAAAAAGAAGAAAGAAGGAGTGAGAAGTAAATAATAAAAAATGGGATTTAAGTGTAAAAAAAAGAAAGAAAGAAAAGAAGAAAAGAAAGAAAGAAAAAGAAAGAAAAAAAGAAAAAAGAAAGAAAAGAGAAATAAAAGAGAGAGAAATGTTTAGAAGAAGAAGGGGATGAGGATACTGCAGGGGTTTGGGATCCTATTGATAACTGGCAAAAATGCCAGTTATTATAAGCCTTTTATTTAGAATTATGAGGGTTAACAGGTAGAAAACGCAGTGATAATACTTAGAATTTGTGAAAAATTGAGTTTTGCGTCGATAAGCACCTAAAACCTCACTGACCCAATATTATGCGTTATTCCGTACCAAAGTGTCTATTTTTGTAGCTATTGCAGGAATCAAACGCATGCATTTGTAATAAGCAATCACAGACAAACGCATGCGCTGAAGCCAGGTGACAACAAAAGACGAACGCAGACGACAACCCCATGCGTCCAATGCATGGAAGTTGTGGTAAACGCATGCGTCCAACGCATGGAGAACGCGGTGAATAAATAGAGATTGCGGCCACGGAGTGACAACCATAATAGAAGATCGCAAGATGGGTAGAACGTATTGATAACTTCAGCTAAATTAAGCTCGGACGCATACCTTGGGAGTATCAACAAGATAAGGTGATGTGACAATGCCCATACCGTGACAAAAGTAGCAGTGAGCCATACCTTCATCATTACAGCTGTCGGCGTCCAAATTCTATAAATAGCCCTTGAGACCTTCTTTTTGAGACATCTGAGCTTTTGTATCAAGGCAGAAGTTTGTGATCACAAATGAGAGCTTGAAAGAGATTTCCAGTGAGAATTCTTCATCTCCACAACCCAGACCGAGTGACGATCAGAGCATTCGCCGGAGATAGAGCTCGAGAGAGGCATCTCCACCATTCAACCATGGCACCACGGGCAGACTTGACGCAGAGTCCTTCATCTTCCTTCTAATCTCTGTATTGTATTACATTTTAGCTTGAGAAATTAAGATATTTTGTGATCAATGCAAATCTCAATTCCTTTATTACCGTCTTCTTCATCATCTTTATCTCTATCATAGTTTATCTTCAGCCTTTATTTATCAAAGTCAATCGCATGCTTAATCGTGTAGCCTAGAGATAAAACGCATGTAGCAACCTACCGAGAGGTGTACGTTGTGCGAGTATAGTGAGTTAATCCTCTTTTCTTGGTGAAAGGCTGTGGCAACGCCTGTCTATGGGATGCTACATTGCTTGTCTATAAGTTAAGTAGCCGCGTCTAATTGCCTGAGAAGGTAAGGGATGGAACGTACTAAGCAAGGTTTGTATTGTTCCTAGAGATAGGCACAATCTTATGCTCGACGCAACCATGCACTATAGAGATATAGTCGTGTGGTTGACCACCTAAAGGTGTGATGCGTTAGTGCAACGAGTTCGGATTACTCAGGCGATTTAAGATAGTAAACATTACTATGCGTTAATGGTTGTTATGTCTCTACTTATTCTCATTGCAAGTCTTCTATTGCTCAATTTGTTTAGTTAGGAGTAGGAGTAGTGTGTAAAACATTTAAACCTTCTTTGCTTTATTTTTATTCTCATTCATCGCCTCAAATGCATCACCTCACAAATATTATTGAGTGACAAGTCCCCGTGTTTGACCTCGGATTACCCGAGAAACTTGCATTTGTGTTATACTTGGCGTAAGCGTAAGAAAACTTGTGATGGGAATGTGTGATCATTGCATGCTAATTAATGCATCATCATTCCGACGCATGACCTCAGACGCATGGGAGCAAACGCATCAGTTATGTCTAACGCATGATTCCATGTTCAAACCCATCTGTCCTTAATAATAAAATAAATCAAAACGCGTCCCTAAAAATTATCCCAACACCTATTTATAGAGGTTCCAGCAAATTTCGTGACAAATTAGGAAATTCAAATTACATAAAGATTTTATTTAAATTATTAGATTTCCTAATTTGATTTTATCATAATTTCAAATTATTTTCTTAAAAAAAAAAAATCAAATTAAGGTCCTATTAAATTTGATTTTATTAGATTTTGTTTTCAAATTCAAGATTTGGACATATTCCAAATTTTATTAAAAAAAATCAAATTTAAATTATGGATAACATCTCAAATTAAAATTCGGTTATATTCCAAATTTTATCTCATATACAAATCAAATTTAGCTTTTATCCTCCATCCAAATCAAATTGAGGGTAAAATCTCAAATTTATCTCAAAATAAAATTTTGCCATATTCCAATTTTATTGCAAATTCAAATCAAGTTTAACTTTTGTCCTATTTCCAAATCAAATTGTGATAAAATCTCATATTAAAATTTGGTCATACTCTAAATTTTATTAAAAAACAAAAAAAATCAAATTGTTCAACTTTGAGATTAAATTGTATATAAAATCTCAAATTAAAATTTGGACATATTCCTCCCAAATCTAAATCATCCCAATTTAAGCTTTTATCCTCAAGTCAAATTAAATTGAGAATAAATAAAATCTCAAATTGATGCAAAATTCAAATTTGGGCATCTTCCAAATTTTATATCAAATTCATCTAAATTTACGTTCTTATCCCTATTTTCAAATTAAATTAGGGTAAAATCTCATATTAAAATTGGTCATATTCTAAAATTTATCCCAAATTCGAGTTAAATTTATGTACTAAATTCATAGTTTGACCGACACATGAATTGAGATCAAATTCAAGAACAAATATATTTGAGTTTCGATTCCAACTTTATATTTTTCGAGATTCATCAACCCATATATGTGCATAAATCTCGAAAACGGGGCATTTGTTGAATGAAAAATTTTGGACTAATCACAATTTGTCGCGTGGTTTACTAAATTAATGACGAAATTCCAAAATATTAAATTTGAGATCAATTAGGAATTGACATGTGTCTCGAATTGAAGTTGAAGACAAATTCTGATGACGCCACGTGGTTTCTGAAGGAAATCTAAACAACGATCTTCATGAGCGGAAGCAAGATCTTTCAAGCCTATTGTGCAAGAATAAATGTATTCACAAACATACAAGAATAGTTATGCATTATAAAGAAAATTACAGCATGTTATCTTAAGTAAATACAATAGGAATTGAGAGACATACCTTGAAGAACTCTTCTTCATGAAATCTCTCGCTCTCGTGAGCAATCGCACAACAATATCTCGCTCTTGTGAGTAATCGTCTAGCCAACCTATCTCTATCGTTACAATCACGAACAGTCTACTCCTCGAACAACAACTCTTCGACAATACCACTTGACAATCTTGGTATTCTCGGAGTGAGAATCCAAGAGGTATGGGCTCTGTGTGAATTTGGTATAGGGAAGGAAGAAGAAAACGATTGAACTACACGACCAAGTAGGTGGAAAAAAGATTTTATCTATCGCATAGACTAAGAGTATTTGATGGTTTAGTAATATCTCGCTCTCGTGAGAATCGTCTAGCCAATCGTTTAGTCTCTCGATCAATCGTTTACACGATCTTTTAGCAAATCTCGCGTAATCCTTTACAAGATCGTCTAGCAAATCTTGCTCAATCGTTTACAAGATTGTCTAGCAAATCTTGCTCAATCGTTTAGTCTCTCGCTAGAGGGCTATCGTACAGTCTCTCGTTATCAAACGATTAGTAATGCTATAATGAAAATGATCGTCCATAAAATGAAAACATTTTTCATTTTATTCTTCAGTTATTAAAACTAAAATTAACCTCCCACATGCACGGTTAATTGAGAAAAGAAATAACCAACAAACAATTATCTTATAGTTGTTTTTATTATAAATAAATATAATAACTAACTTATCATATTATATTTATAACCTATAGTTTTAATATCATAGCATATGTAATATTCAAACCATAGTTCTTTTCTCCTTTCTTTAATATAAATCATATTTATATAAATTCCTCCAATTAATGTATCTAATACATCAAATCAATTATATCACATATAATTGAACCAATTCAATTATATCATATATAATCAAATTTCCTCTTGTTAATTTGAACACTTCAAACTAACCATAAAAGTAATTCTCAACTTGAATCCATTGAACTACCAAGGGGACCTCATGAACCTGTAGTTTGAAGCTCCAATGGTACGTGAATAACTGACTAAACTCTTCCACTATAGATATATTTTTATGTCCATATGACCAATCAACAGTCCGATGACCCTTCACAAATCGCTCGTAAGTATAGTTGGACAAATTTACCGTTTTGCTCCTGTAGTTACATCTAACTCCCGAAGTACCATTGATTTCTCTAATGAACCATAAGTCATAGTCCTACTACGACTGAATCCTCTCTTCTAGAGAGAGGGTGTGACTACTATGTTCAAGACCCAGAATCAACCCTTAAATGAGCAATTTATCTACTTACCTCTGCTTCGGGGAAGGAGTGAATTTCGTCTTGTGTAGCTGAGTTCTCAGCTCCCCAATCAGACGAATCCCCAAAAAGGTAGGTTTGTTGAGTTGGCAATCTGGCCACTTTCACTCATATTAATCAAAGGACCGCCCTCATAGACAGGTATTCCCAACTCACTCAAGAATAAGGTCATGTCATCTATGGTCATTTTAGTGAAATGTAAGTCTTAATTATCAACGGTGTTATATAAAGAGACTAATCATCTCGTGGTCCGGTCTTATACAAAATCTTTGTATAGGATACCTCCGCTCGCATGTCTCCACATGAATGGTCAGGATCAGACCATCTACAAAGCAGGTCGTATCCATAGTATCACAAGGATAAGGTATCCCTCCTTTATCATTATACTATAGATCATTTAGGTTATTACTTAAGGCATGATCCACTTATATGTCTCACATACATGCTTAAGTTACATGAAATAACCATGGATCTTAGTTTATTGGATTTGAGTAAATGCAAATAAAATAAAATTTATTTTATTAATAACAATGTGTGTACAAAATGTTTACAAACTACGAGACCACCGGGAGAATTAAGACACCAATCCCAATAGTTTCATCATGATCGTTGAATCGGATAAGATTAATTTGGTCCAATTTGATATAATTATTTGGGTTGAAGTCTAGTTGAGCCAAAAAAATGAGCTTAATTTGGCCCAAAAACCAAAGTAGGTTTAAGTCCAACCAATTGGGCCCAGGGGCCAGGCTCATGGACCAACTAAGCACAAGCCCACGAAGCCCACTATAGAACTTTATAAATAGAGGAGAGAGCCCAGAGAGAAGGGGGAACAATTGGAAGACTCCTAGACTCCTGAAGCTGCACACTTTTTGAAGATACAAGTCTCCTGAAAATACAAAGACTCTTTCAAGACTTCCACTTCAAGAACGTCACGTACTTTGCTCCTTCAAGTCAAGCACACACATCCAACTAAGAGAGAACTAGAGGATCGACTATTAGAGATCAAACTAGATCACATAAAATCAACATCAACATCAACTCAAATTCACTCCATGAAATAAGTTTCTCTGAAAACCTTATGCAAACACTACATGTCTTTCAAATTTTTTCACAAGATATAGAGATATTTTATCGTAAGATACTCTATTTTTAATCCCTCGTGGAGATGACGATGAAAGAAAATCATAGCTTTTGCTTTGTCCTTACTGGATGTCGTATTTTCTTCTTTAATTGTTTCTCCCAAGTTCATAGCATCTAGGTGAATTTCGGCATCGAGCACCCATGATAAATAATGATTGCTATTAATGTCAAGGGCTATGAATCATAATTTTGTAAGATTTATCATAGCAACACTATCACAAAATATTGTAGTTTATATTAAAATTTTAATATGTGCTAAATATGCAAAATAACATTAATTTATTAATTATAATAAAGAGAGAAAAAATCGACCTACATTTAGGACCTACTTTCAGCGATGGAAGCAACAAGAGTTCGTACTGATAACGTGTTTTGAAATTGAGGAGCACAGCGTTGCACAACGGTGCACAACGGATATGGAGAAAACATAATAATATATATAAATAATAATAATAATAACAATAAATAAATCTAATATAATATAATAATAAAATAAAATAACTAAAATTATGAAAATTTAGTGAAAATTTGAAGTGAATTTCTCATCATTGTGTGCGATTTTAAGATCATCAAATGTCACTATTTATAGGCAAAGTGGCAAGTAGGATGTGTTTTACATGGACACCAAACATGAATAACTAACTACAAGACACATGGACAATATGAAGATTGCCACATGACTTTTAGGACATTAAGCAATGAACATCTATTTATTATTATAACATTTATAATACAAAACAAATTTTCATGCTTAACTGAGAAAGACTTGAAAAGGACTATCAACGAAACTTTCACACACTTGTTGGTTTTAATAGAGAAAAGAAAACCTATGAGGGAAAAAGAAATTTTAAGAAATTTTGACACAACGCAGGACTAAAGTTCATCGTGTAAAGAGTTGATAAATCATAAAATTTATGTTAATACATAGGGCTCGACGACTCGTAGTGGATTAAAAAAAAAAAAACCAAATAAGAAGTGAAGTTAGTACTTGCACGTCTCTCCACCCAACTCGTCCTTCGAAATTTTTAAGTTGTATCAAATTTTATCATAAACTTTTGATTTCATCAAACTAAAACTCAAATTTAGTAAATGTTAGAATCTTAATTTTAGACTTTAAAAATTATTGTAATCTTAATGTTATATTAATTTTTCACTTCAAATATCGTGTAGTAAAAGAAAAAGCCGGATAATGAAAATACAAAACATAGGTACCATATAAAATTCACAAAATTTTTACCCTATGGTTGGATTCAAAAAAGTTTAAAAATTATCTTAAATCTTGTGATTTAAGATTTTCTAAATAATTTTAAATTAATAACTTTATTTGGAACGAAAAATATTTAAAATGAATGTAGTTGAAATTTTGTGTTCGGATGGTAACTGAAAAATAAAAGAAAATTAAGAAATTACTAATATAGACTTTAAAAATATTTATTTTAAAATCCTATGAAATCCTGTGAAATCGGAGCATTCTAATAAAAAAATAAATAAATAAAGTAAAAGAAGAATTTAAAAATCATTTCGAGTTTTAAAGTCATTATCTTTTTCCCCGTAACAAACAACAGAATTCATTTGAAATCCATTATGAATTGACATTAGAGTTCTTTCTCATTGAAATTAATGGATTTTGACAAAATTATTCAATGGTAAATTTGAACAAAACTTTTTTCTATTAATAATAAGTAATGAAGTTTTTAAATTGTTTTTTCCCCTTCTAAAATGAGTAGATGAGTTAGCAAAAATCAAATTGAAGGTAAAAGTTGCAATATCTATTTAACTTTAAAATCCAATTAGTTGAAATTTAAGTCCGTTTGGTAACAATTTTCGTTTTTTGCTTTTAGTTTTTAAAAATTAAATCTATTTATTTCCTTTTTTTTTTACAATGCTTTGCATTTTTCTTAAGTACAATAATTGAATTTTTAGCTAAATTTCATAAACAAAAAAAGTTTTCAAAAGCTAATTTTTTTATTTTTCAAAAGTTGGTTAAAAAACAAGAACTACTCACAGCCTTAAATTTGGAGGTGGCTCGGTTCTTTAAACCATTGGTAAAAAGTAGATAACAAATGAAAAAAATATTGGAGGTCGAAGTAGTGTCTATAGGCAAGATTCGCAATGCATGTCGAAGAAAATATCGATGTCCTGACCTTATGGAAATGTTGATAAAATTTTGAAAAAAAATTGTGAAAATTGTTATAATTAGTTAATAAAACTTTGATTGTAGCTGAATTAGACTTTAATGACTATTTTTAATCATAATTTCTATAAAGTAAGACAACATTTAGACGTATGTGTAAATGTCGATATGAGAGCACATTTTAAAAAAAAAAAAAAGAAAAATTATAAAATAATATCAAATATTGGCAATCAACTACAAAATTAAAAGATATTAAATATTTTCATATAAAATAATTATAAATTGTTTATTATAAAATGGTGTGGATACAAAAATTAAAAAATCATAACATTAAACTAACATAATATAATATAATAAGAACAAAAAAAATCATAACATTAAACAAAACACAATAGAATGTGAAAGAGAGAAAAAAAGAAAACTCTATAAGTAAATAAAGCTTGAGAGAAATGAGAGGAATATTAAAGAACATTCAACGTGTGAGGTGGGATGATGTGAAAAATCAAGAGAAATATTTGAATTAAAATATGTGGTTTCTTGAAAATAAAGATTTTGTAATGTAAATGAGAAAAAAATTTCCTTGCATTTTTCTTGAGATAGCACAACTAATTGTGTAGCCCAAATTTCGATCGAAACATCGAAATATCCATGAATATTCAAAATTCTTATAAATTGGGAGACAATTGAAATTCTCTCCTATCAAAATTTTAAATCTATCAAATTTCGAAATTTTGAGATTTCGAATGAAACTTTGAACTATGTTATAAGTTTAATATTAAAAATTTAATCATTAAAAACAAAATCGTTATCAAATATGACTAAATATTTGAGGTTGAATTTGATTGAACATGATAATTTAGGGTTCAAAATGTTTTTTTTTTCCATCGAGCATAATCGATCCTAAGTGAAACATTGCATAAAATTCACATGGTCACTCCACTGCCGTGGATTTCGTATCCGTTTCCACATCTCAAATGAAGCCACATGGCGACCCGAGTAAATAGTAAAAACAAAATATTATTCTACTCGCTGTGTTAAGAAGACCGAGCCCACAAAATTATTCATCAACGTATTCTACGTTCGATCTAATCCAAACAAATATCGCCACGTGTTCGATATGTTACAGCGTGACGTCGTTGTGTCAATATCAACAGCCTTCCTCATAAAAATTGGCGCTTCTTAGCTGTTATATCTCACGTGGCATCTTATCAAGTCCTCCCTGAGCGGGCCCACTGTGAAGACACACTTGGCGTACTATGGTTGGTCTTGGGGTATGAGATTATAACATGAAAAGAAAGACCGTAGAGATTCGTGGGGACTGGAAAATCTTCCACCACATCTCCTTCTTGGCCAGCCTGTCAACACAGACCCCTCTTCCCGCTCAAAATTCGTAATGTGTCGCTTAGTAGTTTCCACGTGTCCTATTCTCAAATGCTCACTCGTGTTAAACGTGGACCCCACGACTCTTGCCATTATTGATTATAATTTGGTAATCTTAGATTTAAGTTGAAATAATCTCAAATCTTAAGATAATACAAAATAATAATAATAATAATTAAGAAATACTTAAATTTTAAATTTTGTATCTAATATAATCATTCCATTTACCTATTCAAACTCTATGAAAAAATTTTATTTTCATTTTTTAATTTATTAGACTTAAAATTGAATGACTAATTCGAATCTGGATACCATTAAATATGAATAGTTCTTAAGCACATCAATTTTAAAACTTGACAAATTATTCAAGTAGCATATTTAAACACCAATTAATCACTCGACAATACGAGCATAACTCAATTGACATAAACTTATACTATAAACCTCAAAATTTGAGATTTGATCCCAAATTTGGAAAACTAAACATGTAGAATATTATAGTACCGTCAAAGTACCATACTTCCTTTTTACTAGAAATGTGTCTTCATAAATATATATATATTTTTAATATCATTGACTCCACGCTATTTTTAAACACATAATGTGATAAACAATAAATATAGATGATTTGGAAATGGATAATGTGAAACTCACTTTATCTTTACATAATAAAAATAAAATAAAAAATTGACACACGAGGTAGTATTTGAGCTGCACAAAAAATAGGTATAGCTTCGATTACACTCAAGTTTTATTTATCTATTAGAAATTTTTCTATAATCCTACAACACTAAAAAATTTCATCCCGTTCATTCATATTGGACCTTTAATGTTAATATTATTGTTTTCAAAACTTATTAGAGAAATATTGTTGTTTTGGGATTTCGAGGCTAGAAGTCGAGGGTTGAGGATTCGACTAATGTAGAGGTTGAACGTTGAGAACTCGACAAACAAAGAAAAACTTGGAAACAATACGTAAATTAGGGTTTCGACGGGTTGAAGTTTCGACATACATAAGTCGAACCAACCTCGACAAGGAAAGGGAAATCTCGCTAATTTTGTAATGAAGATCTCGCTCTAGAAGGGAATTCGCTAATTTTGTATATTAGGTTGTCGAAGGTTGAAGTTCTGGCATACATAAGTCGAAACTTCAACCCTCGACAAGGAAGATAAGTGGGTGAAGCAGAATTGTAAGAGAGAGCGAGATTGAAAGCGAGATTGTAGGAGAGAGTGAGATGGAAATCGAGATTGTAGGAGAGAGCGAGATTTGTAGAAGAGAGCGAGATTGAAAGCGAGATTGTAGGAGAGAGAGCGAGATGGAAATCGAGATTGTAGGAGAGAGCGAGATTGTAGGAAAGAGCGAGATTGAGAAAGCAAAATTGAAGCGAGATTGTAGGAGAGAGCGAGATTAAAAAGCGAGATTGTTAGGAGAGGGCGAGATTGAAAGCGAGATTGTAGGAGAGAGCGAGATTGAGTTTGCCACATGGATTAAACGGTCAACCAGTCAGCTGACGTGGTCTGCCACATGGAAATCGTCTTCACTTTATTTACTTTCCATAAAGTCTGAAAAAGTGCATATATATCACTAAACTGCCCCTGCTCTGATTCCCCTGCACGATTCCCTGCATGCATTGACGTTATCCGATTCCCCTACTCCGATTCCATATTCATTGACGCATTCATGCCCCTCTGCCATAGCCTTAATGCCTTTTCAACCACCTGAAACCCGTGGGTCGAGTGTTGTTCAACACTCGACCTACATCCTTTTAAAACTACCATCCTCTTTCATTTTTCCTCAATCATCCCTCGATAATTTTTTAAGACTCACTGCCCTTGATTTTGTTCACTCCTCTCCCTTAATTTGCTCGTTGCCTTTTCATAGCTCACTGCCTTCGAAATCATCTTCCTCTCCTCCCATTTCCATTTCCATTTCTCTTCTTGTATTTCGTTTAATACAAATTATTCTCCCACAACTATACTGGTTCGTTACTCTTCTAAATTTTTATTTTTTAAGAATAATTATAAATTTTATTTTTTGTTCTTATATTATTATTTTTTATAGATTCTAGTTTTTTTTTTTTTAATTTTTTGTAATTGTTGTCAGATAACAAATAACAGGAAAAAGGGTGAACGTTGTCACTTTGAAGGAAAAAAGAGAACTACCGTCGAATCATATAATATTTTTTGTATTTGTCTTTAATATTCTCTAAATATAATATTTTTGTGTTTCAGGTTATTTGGGAGCCGGTACAAAATTATTATGCATACTTTGCCTAATTTTTGTATGAATGGTCCAAAACATATGGCGGACGATGAGTCCTTCTCATATGTTTTCACATTGGTGAGTGGCATCTTCCTGACAGGGTGATGAGACAATTCGGTTTTCAGCAGGATGTTCCATCGCCTTGTAATACTGAACCCGTACTGCATGATATTGACCTAAGAGCTGGAGATTGGTTTGAAAAAGTTGCACATTTAGTAGTGCGATGGCACTATCGTGCAAGATTTATTGTAGTGGGGGTTTCTCTTGAACAGTTTGACACAGATGTCACTCCAGAATATATTCATTGGTATAATAATATCACAAGGCGCTACGTCACTCGTCCGGGAGCAGCCATCTGGTAAATGAATGAATATTTATCTAATTATTTTTAATTTAAATTTATTTTAAATATTGTCTAATTGTTTTAATAATTCACAGAGATCGAACAACAGTAGACTCCGTGAGGTTGCGAATGATCCGAACTAGGTTCTTACTATATGTAGTGACAACCAAAGCTATGGAGGAAATTCATTATATGTACGATAACCTATTGTTCCTCACCAACTCCTAGACGTAGAGAACCTGTTTGGGAAGAGGATGAGTATGATGAGGTTGCACATAATATGGAAGAGTTGCCCCCTATGATGTAGACGCAGAGTCAAACTGATTATGTTAATCCGATGATGATGATGCCAGCATTTGGTTCAGGACATTATGACTCAGAAGCTGGCCTTCGTCTTCATACGTGCATGGACATGGTCGGGTCGTGGAGAGCATAATGAATATTTATATTATGAAGCACCTGCAGAGGTACTAGAGCAACATCAAGAAAGAACCCGAGCAATCTCAGTTCGAAGTCGACGACGACTAACCAGCTCGAAATCGACGACGTCGCTTTGTGGGACACATTGATTTTTGTAATTTTTTTTTTATATAAATGAGATATTTAATTTACATTTTATTTTTATTTTTATGAGTTATTATTTTTTAAAATTTATTCTTTTTAAAGTTTAAATAAAATAATAAAATATTTTTAGAAATTGTTTTTTATAAAATGGATTTTTTTTTTAAGAAAAAAGGAAGAAAGAAGAAGAAGGTGGAATGTGTAATAATTAAAAAGAAAAAAAAAGAATTTGTACGGTATTCTCGCTCTCGCTCTCGAATTTGATTGGGAATTCAGTGGCAAAAAGAAGGAGATTCATTAGCTCGTTATTTAGTCAGATGACAGAATCCGTAAAAATTATTCAACAAGCTTTGGAAGGAATTCCAGAGGACCTTATGAAAATTTAGAACTAACGATCTTTTGATGGAGGAAGATTTCTGATAATTAAACAGACCAATAATAATGTTAGAAATTGCAAGGTCGATGGTTCAAAGTTCGACGTACAAATGAAAGGAAGGTGGAGAGTTCAAAATTCGACCTATTTAAAAAAAACAACAATATTTTTACATATTATTTGAAAACAACGATATTTTTTTAAATAGTTTCTAAAAGGACATATTTCTTTTAATTTTCCATTCATATTAGAATTTATCATCATTTTTTGTAGTTCTAGAAATTTTTCATTCGAAACGGCGGTGCAATGAAAAGATGACACGTGAAAAGTATTCAGAGAGATAAGAGAAGGGGATTTGAAGAAGAAAAAAGAAGATAGAATTAATGGCGTACCCGCAGGCTTCGGTTTCGCTAAAAATATCTTTGCTTCTTCTTCTTCCTTCTCCCTCCTACGTGTTTCCTTCTTAGCCCCACCGCCCCTTTCCTCTTCTCCCTTGCCGCCACGTCGCCGCTTCTCCTTAACCCACAATCCCTCCATCCATATAATCCAAACCCACAAATCAAATTCATTCCCACACTTATTCTTCAGAGATGAAATCAATGGAGCTTCATGAAGAAAACAACGATCTACACCTCGATTTAGCCCTTTCAATCGGCGGAACTTTCAGAAATTCACCGGAAAAATCAAATGGGTCTGATGAAGAAAGCGGAGTTACAGATGCTAAAAACAGAGGCGAGATCCGGCGACGACAGTGTAAGAGGAAACGAGAAGAAGATCGGAACAATCCGCCATTCAAGAAGGAAAAATACCTTGAAGGTAATTTGAAAAACAATGTAGATCTTCATAAACCAAATCCTGCGGTGCAATTTCCGTATCCTTACTCGTTGTTGCAGTACGTTCCGTTTCTCAATGGCTATGGGTATGCGTTTCCCTGTTTTGTACCGTACTTTGCTGCCGGAGAGTCGCCGGTGGGTTGCCGGAGTGGTTCGGATGTTGGGTTTTGGAATAAGAAATCTGGGTCTTGTGGATCTTCCCCTGTATGCAGTTCTTCTGTTGTTTCTGATAATCATCATAGTTCTTCCTCTCATGAAGGTACTTTTCAATTTCTTTCAAACCCTAATGAAGAAAACCTTAATCTGGGTTTTGTTTAATGGGTTTCAATTAGATGGTTCTGGTTTTATCATTATGAGAATTTGAGATGTTAATTAGTTTTCTTGTTGTTTTTGTTGTTCATCTTCTTTCAGGAGGTAGTAGCAATTCATGTAATTCATCAATATCAATGAATCATGTTAAACCAAATCCTTCCAGTGAGAAATTTGTTGAAGAATCATCCAAATTCAAGAAATCTTGTTCATCATCTTCATCAGTGGAGAATGGGAAACCTCCAAAGCCTAAAATTCAAAGCCAAAATGTGGCAAGTTTTGATCAAATGCCTTGTGTTTCGACCACAGGGTTTGGTCCTAATGGTACTAAAATCATAACTACTGGCTTCTTGTATAGATACTCAAACTTGGAGGTTAGTATTTTGTGTGTCTGCCATGGACAATCCTTTTCGCCGGCCGAGTTCGTTAAGCACGGCGGCGGCGGAGAAGTTTCTCACCCTTTGAAGCACATTACTGTTCTTCCACCTAATGGAATTTTACCTTCTTCAATCAGATGAAACCCCATAGATTTGATTTAGATCTTTACAGCTTAACATTATTCTTAGAGTTTCGAATTGCGTCACAATGTGGCTGGCGATTTTGCTCTGATAGAGGTGTGTAAATTCTTTTAATAATTATTAAGAGCCAAGGATTGCTAATAAATATAGCAACCATGTCACTAGCTTTATTTACTAGAATGGCTTAAAATGGAGAAGAAAATATGGAATGGTAAGTTGAAGATGAATACTTCTTTACTCAAATCTTTTTCCTTCTTATTCTCTTAGTGAAATTATTGATTTTTCTCTATAAAGATTTTTAATTTAAATGTGTTTGAACTCATTTAAATTATATATAATATCTCAAGCTTTAGAGTATATTTGGATCTAAAAGTGTTACAAGTTTTAGCTTTATCCTTAAACTTGAAAATTTTTTCATTATAACCATTTTCTCAACCTTTTTGACATGGAAAAAATGAAGCTTGAATTTCTTTATTTTGACCCTTAACTATTAAAATGGATTTAAAAACAACCATTTCATTAGAGAAGTGAGAGACTAAAAAAATAATAATAATAATCAAATATAATGAAAACTAAGTGTCATATATGTAAATGTATATATAGTTAATGGGACGTTATTTTAATTTGGGGTTATAATAATTTGTGTTTGGAGTGTAAATTGTTTTTTATTTGAATAGAAAATAGTAAATAATGTTGCAAATAATAAATAAGAGGATGAAAAGCTAATATTTGATGTGAAGTGAGTTATAATAATTAAATGTACCAACTTCTAGTTGGTGTTTACGGCCCCTTAGTTTCAAATAGTATCACACTAATTTTGTTTCCATCTTAATGAAAGGCTAATAAAATAGTTTTGATTTTTTTGCAACGCTATGAAAGGTTAAAGAATAAGAGAATAATCAAGATTTAACCAAAAGTTCAAGACGATATTAAAACCCTTATTACTTATACTCATAGTTTAAAATTTTCTCGAGATTTTGATGACCTTGAAATTTTGATTAGGAAAATTTTGCCTCTCAATTTCAACGAAATTTCGAGAATATTATGATTTTTTCATTTTGATGAAATTTTAAGATTTCGAGAAATTTTGGAATATTTCGACAATTCGAAAAAAAAGATTTTTTTTTTAAAAATTAACTATATTTGCTAAGTTCAAGTTTTTCAATTTTATGTTCCTGATTACACACAATTCTATAGTTTCAAACAACAATGTCATTTACGATAGATTATACACAATTCTATAGTTTTAAACAACAATGTCATTTACGACAGATTACACACAATTCTATAGTTTCAAACAACAATGTCATTTATGACAAAAGATTGATTAAGTCTCTTTTGTGTGACTTTTTTTAATTTTTAACTTTTCTCATTTTTTTAGCTTTATTTAAGACTCAAAATTTTTATTTGTAAAGAAATTGAATTTGAAAAAATCACAAAAAATAACATATATTTATTTTTAACCATATTCAAAATTTTTCATTAAATTGTCACATCATTTCACCTCAAAATTGAATTAATAAGAGTTTTTTTTTCTTTAATCATCCAAAACTTTTATAATTTTCATATCATATCACTTCAAAATATTCTTAAACTTTATATTATTTTGTAATTATTTTTCATTTCTATTTTAAATTTCTACTCACACCAACATTTACATAGACGTTTACAATAAACATCTAAATGTTGTCTTACTTTATCAATTAGTCTAATTAAATCACAATCAAAATTTCAAACTATTTATACAAATTTTCATCAATTTCTACTAATTTCCGTAATTTTTTCCAAAATTCCATCAATATCGATATCTCCATAAAATCGGGACCTCGATATTTGAACCTTGCTTATACTATATATAACACTATTTTTTAAGCCATCAACAAGTCACTTAACCGTCCTCACTTTAACATAAAAGTTGATTTTTAAAACAAATTTGAAATTCAAGAATAACAATGAAACTTCTAAAGTAATAGAGGACATTAACACATGCCCTCCTAAAGTTCAAGAATATTTCATATAATTTATACTCCATTTCCATATCTAATTTTAATAGGAAGTAATTCATATTACATTAGTACCGTATTTTTTCTTAAGAATGCTTTTGTGCATATCAACATAATACAAAATTCATCCCGACAAAGAAGGACATAAACTTGAAAGATTAAGAACTAAACTTGTAATTTAATCGAATGATTTATTACTTGGATTTAACACAAAGTCTTAAATGTTTGTTTTGTTTTTTTTTAATAAAAAAAACGCTTCTTTTATGACCATCAATATATGAAGGTAACATACAAACATAGTACTAGAAAACTTTCAGATCATTAATTTTGGTAAACCTGTCCACTGTAATCAATATTAATAACTCAAATTTCCTTGAAATATAGAGATTCCAATGAAAAAATATAGCTCCAACCATTAATATCTCAGCTTTATTCATAATGGTTCCTTTCGCTTCCTACACTGTCCACAAAAAAATAACAATAAAACTATAGTGAAACCTAACGATAGCTCCACACCATAAACCTAACCTCCACCCCATATATTGTCCAAAAAATTATATCTAAAAACTACTGTGGAAGATGATTACAGATCCCTTAACAACAACAAAAACTAACCAAAATGTTTGCGACGACCATGGCTACTATAATGATTACGGCCAAGTCTTGCAAGCATTTTGCCGACATGTCGGCTTAGACAACCTCCATGAATCTGTTCAACTTCTAGTATTTTCTGATTCACAACTTATCGTTCTTCTTCTGTCTGGAATCAACCTTTTCCCGCGGCCTAGAAAGGGAGAGGGGGAAAAGAAGAGAGAAATGTAATGAATACAAAAGTTGGGAATACAAACTGGGAAAAACAGCACTAACTTAAAAGCATAATATGCAAGTCATTAAGAACATCTGAATAAGGTACTAAAAGCATTCTTCGATCATGCATTTGGATTAGTAAATCTACAAATATAAACAGAATAGAACGAATCTGAGCATTCATGGAAGGCAGAGAGAGAGTTAATGTAGGCTATGAGAAAGAAAATTCTTCTGCAAACTTGCTGTTATTAGATAAATAATAACAGTGATTGCATCTCAAAATTAATTAAAAGACAATGAATGGAGTAATACATGTATCTTAGGAGGTATTTGGGACATTGAGTTGAGTTTTGTATCTTATGAGGTGTTTGTGTTTGACGTGTAAAGTTGTTTAGTTGGAGTTTTTTGATAATTGTGCAGAAAAGGAGTAGAAGATGGAGTTTCTCTGTAAAAGTGTAAACTTCAATGGTGAACACTGTTGAAATTGGTGAAATTGAGTTATTAAATATTAAACACTGACTGACTTATGAAGTCGGAGCTGAAAACCCACTTATAAATAATTAAATATTGTGAGGTATCTCATCTTTCTAACGTCAATGCAGATCCTCAACACCTCACACAGTGCTGTATTTTGTTAACACAGAATGGAAAGAACATCCGTTCGGAAGTACAGAGCAAAAATATTGGGAACAGACACGATCTAACTGATTTCCTACTTATCTATCTAATGTATAAGTGCTATCATGAAAGAACATATGAATAGAAGGCTTTACGAATACCAAGAGGTTTAATGTAGTTGCCAAAAGGTTTTTTCTTTTCCTGTTAATATGAAAATTATAAAACGAGGCAATAATTAACATGAGGTTTTGCTATGCTTTCGAATAATGTCGTCTTGAACAATATAACAACAGCTAATTGTTGATCGTACCAACCTTTTTCCAGGTTTCTTCCTTCTGTCTGAACAGATACTTGCCATTATCTCATCAATTGACAAGATTTTCTCAAGATTGCTGTCTAATAAGTTGCACCCATTTAAGGCAGCAGATTGAGACAGATCTGGAACATCTGACGCCTAAGTTCTCCTTTAAGATGTTCCATCAAAACAAACCCTACATTTATAGTACCAGAAATTCAAAATTAATTCCGCAACTAATATGGTAGATAGCAATGCTTTGGCTGTATGATAATGATGCTAGAAAGTAGAGAGAGAATTTACATCGACTTTCTATATAACAATATTAGAATGGAAGATCGAATCATCAATTTTTAGAATAATAATCGGATTTGATTCAATAACTAATATAGTAAAGAACACTAACTAAACTAATAATGGAACCCTGTAGCAATACGATAACAATGCTCAGGTGAGAATTTCTATTTTTGTTTTAGTATAACAATTGTAGGGTGGAAGATTAAATTATTGACCTTTGAAATGATAATTGGTATCTTATCCACTTAGTTATGCTTAAATTGGCAACTCTCTAGACAAAAGGCATAACTTGAGGTAATACAAATAGAAGAAATACAACATACCAATAGCACGTAGTGTCTTCAAATCAAATTTCTTAGCTAAATCTTCATGACCAATTACTTTTGCACGTTGAAGAACTAGCAATTTAATGCTAATCAACATATCCTGCCACATACACCATAATTCAGCCACAACAAAAATGATAGTAAGAGATTCTCATAAATCAATATATGAGGAAGAAAAGCCCACACAGTTCATAGTGTCTAAACTTTTGACAAAACATGAGAATGTTAAAACATATCATCATCCATTGTTATCAAAGCCAAGTAGAAGATATTAATCCTTTTCTAGAAGAAAGAAAGGGAAAAAAAAAACAGTGTAGATATACAACATCCACAAGAAGAATGCTCGACTCTTCATAAGCGAAGTTAGCACGTAGATAAAGGCCTGCAATAAGTCAATGACTAATGCAAACATTATCAGAATAATGAGAAATAAGCTCTGATTCCAAATGAACTTACAAGTTCTGATTCAGATAGTGAACAAAGCCAACTGATATCTTCAATTCTGTTACTCTTCATAATTTCTTGAGCCTCTTCCATAGAATTCTTTCGCAAAATTACTCCAGAGAGAACTTTGAAGTCAATGATTAAACTGTAAAAACAAGAAGCAATTTTCATCTACTTTCACTGATCTTCCCTAAATTTAAAAAGTAATAAGAAACTAATGTCAGATGATCCTTATAAAAAACATGAAAATACTTTGAGTGACAACCTAAAGGAAAAATCAAAGCTAACTCACTTCAAACTGTGAAATAGACCAACTATGAAAGTAAAAACTCAATAAAAGTAAATGTGGAAGCTCAAGCTAACATGATTTTCATCAATGATTTTCATGTATGAGCATCGCAATCACGTAGAACATTATCACATTGAACAAAAACCACTTCAGTAATTAACCTAAAAATCAGTCAAACAAAACTTTGTTTGACCTATTAAGGAAGATTTCAGGTTAATATACCAAAATTATTCCTTAAACGCTTGTCGTATACCACCCTAAGTGATTATATCGATGATCTTGAAACCAAAAGATTCAATTCGTGAGATTAATTTACAACCAAGCAAAAGCTAAACTTCATCAGTAGGGGCTGGTTCAAGAACTCACGAGCTTACCAGCGGCGGCCAATGGAGCGACAGGGACTGAGGGAGACAATCGGCGAGGGAGCGGCAACACTATGGGTTTGTCTTTACCGCTGCTTATAAGAGCATCAAGTCACCAAATACAATACAATGAATTGAATCACACCCAGTGAATTTACCGTCGCTTTTCAGCCACTGTAACTGAAGACCCACCGCGGGCAAAGCCCTTACTCCGTCTCTGTTTAGCCTTTCACGATTTCCAACCTTAAAAGCAAAAACGATGACATAATTTCAAAAATACCCTTGACTGAAAAGACTTAATTGCCCTTAACACTGAGCCTCACAAATAAAATCATTTCTTTTATGAATTTTTACATAAAACAACATCTTTACGTATTTCAAAAATATTTTTAAATTTAAATTTCGATAAAGACATTTTAGGATTATTTTTGGACAAATTTATCTTCTTTTATTATTTTTCTTTTCAATTTATATATATATTTACCTATTTTCGAAACTTTCTTAATAATAGAGAAAGTAGATTTATTATGGAGAGAAAATATACATTTAATAAGATTTTTTTTTCCATATTTTCAAATGGAGAGAGAAAATGTATTTAATATAAGTTTATTTTCTATATTTCATTGGTTTCGTGTATTGTTCTTTTTCTGCGAATTCATGGTTATTTAAAATATACATCAAAACATTTTTGTTAGGTATTTGAAAATATTCTAACCAATATATGAAATATACCATGGTATATAAATCAGAGATTGATTCAATACTTGACATAAATCATCGTATAATCTAATATATGAAATATACCATGATATATAAATAATACTGACTTAATGTTCGACATAGGTCGCAGTATATATCATAAATTTCATTTACAGTATAAATATCCATTTAAGTAATCAAAAATCCCAACACATCAAAATTTGTATATATCACAATACATAAAATTTAAATTAAAAAACAAAAACTCAATTAATTTTTATATTCTTACAAATACCTTGAAATATTATCAATATACATTGAAAATTGTCAATATACCTTGGAACATATACAAAATTAAGATTAGTAGATATTACAATGTACAAAATTAAGAATACATATTGTTTATTCGAATTTCTTTATAAGTTATCTTACAGTATACAAATCACATATTGACTCAATATTCAACATAAATCACAATATATATCAAATAAATTACAGTATATACACAATATATAATTCACATATATCAAATAAGGGAATGCATATTCCATTGGGGGTTATAATATATATATTTAGGGTTTAAAAAAAAAGTTCTCCTTGGTCTTGGAGCGACAGATCTATATATACGACATGAATAAAGTCCATCTTCATCTCTCCATCTTCATATGGGGGTTTATAACACATAATCCCCCATCAACATCTCTTATTCTTCTTCAGCCATGGTCATATAATCACCCATCTTCATATCTTATTCTTCTTCAACCATGGTCACATAATCCTCCATCTTCATCTCTTATTCTTCTTCAGCCATGGTTGCCACTGATCCATCTAGGTGACTGGATCTTGGTGCATGACACGAATGAATGGAGCAAACTACGAATGGGAGAGAGAATAAATGAGAAAATAACTAGCGGCTTGCCTCGGCGACTAGCGATCAGTGGTGTGCGGAAGTCGACGATTGAATCCAACAGACGAATGGCGATGGCAACAGCCGGTCGAATGGTGGCATCGAACGGTGGACTGGTGAACGACGACAGTAGCGGTCGGCCAAATCCGACGGACAAACGACAGCTGTAGAGAGGTGCTGTCTCTTATACACATCTAGATGTGTATAAGAGACAGGGCAAACGATGACAACAGAGGGGTGTGAAGATGGAGGAGGAAGGAGAAAAAGGGATGAAGGCTTGCATGAAGGAAAGAGAATTACAGTTGTATATATATATTTGTGTGTGAGACTAAGACCTAAATTGTAAATACCACTGATATTAGTGGAAAAACAAAATCCAATAGGCCTTTTTTATTAAAAAAAAAAAATGGAATGTTCAAGACATTAATTTAATATGGCTCCTATTTTAAGGTCTTTCATATTGAAATTCCTTTTTTTTAACAACCTTGCTTATTAATGGACCTTAGTCTTTAATGGGGGAAGGTCTGTCTATCTAATAGTCTATCACGATTTATCATAGATAGGCAGTGAAATTTTGCTATATCATGTAAATATTTTGGTCATTTTGTTATATTTAAAAACAACCCAAAATTTCGCCAACATAAAAATTGGAGGTTTTGATCCTTACAATTTGAAGTTTAAGGGTGAGATTGCAATTATGATAATTTTAGGGGTGATTTTTGTAATTTGTCTTTAATTTAATTTAGGAAAAAATTACATTTTTAGTCCATGAGTTTTTAAGAGCATGTGCATTTAGTCTATATATATTCAAAATATAATTTTTTAGTCCTCAAAATTTTAAGAGTAGAAACGTATGGTACTTGAATTTTCAAAAAGTACATTTTTAGTCTTTAAGGGGTTGTTTAGGCCCTAGATTGGACTTACGGTGAGTGGGCTATAGTCCACCCTATGTTTGGGGGCTCCAACTATTTTTAGTTGGAGGTCCAAATACTATAATCCTAATTAGTAAATAATATTCACTATTTCCCACCCCATCACACACTACAATGATTTCTTTTCCCTACCCCTTAATTTCTCAATCGCCTCTCTCTCATCACTCTCTTTCGCCTCTCTCATTCATCGATCTACTACTCAAAGCTTTCTTGTCTCCTTCAGCCTATCTTATTCATCGGTTCCAGTCCTCATAGCTTCCTTGTCTCCTCCATCTCCGTTGATTCCACATCTTAGATTAGGTTTGTCGTTCCTTTCGTCCCTTTCATCTCTGTCGATTCTTGGTATCTTTCTTTCGTCTCTCTCTTTTGGTAGAGCATTTTAGAGGACTTTGATATAACGCTCTCTCTCTTTTGGTAGGGTTTTTCAAGGACTTTGATATCATCTTCATCGGGGTTTCCTCCTCTTCTTTTTTCCTCAAGAGTTTGATTTTGGGCCAGTTTGATGAAACCCTAACTTTATTTCGTATAGCCCTTCACGAATCTATAGATCTTTGTTTGTTTGATACTCAAAATGCACTTTTTTTCCCTAGATTTGAACTTGTTTCGTCTAACTTCCTCTTTGTCCTTGTCGATCCAAATGCTTCCCTTCCTTGCCGCTCAAAACGAAGGATCCCCTTTACCGCTTCGTTTGATTTTGCATGGTGGGGGATGGAAGTTCTCCTTTGGAGTTTGGTAAGGGTTGAAGGATGTGAACCGGAGTTTGATAGTGGGAAGAGGTAAAAGATTTTTTTCTCTTCCTTTCCCAGCTGATGACAAGGATTATGTAATTTTTTTTTTTTTGTAAGCATTAGTCTGAACATTCTTGCATGTTCTGTTTTGCATTCTCTGATTATTTATTGCTTGGATTCTATAGTGTTTGTAATTTCTTTGAATCTTTGTTTTTCTTCAATTGAAGTTCATGCCCTAATCTTGCTACTAATTAGTTTTATCCAACTAAGGCAAAATTTTTAAATTAGGCTGCATTTTCATTATTCTACATTGTTGATCGATATTTTTAATACTATCTGGTTGGGGAGTTATTATATACTTGAATTATTTCACTTAGGCTGTTAATACTGATTCAAACCAATGGTAATGGTTGGGGGTTTCTTCCTCTTTTTCATATATAAACATTATGGTGTCTTTCTTCTCTTGTTGTTTGAAGGAATGAAGCTACATGTCATCTAGGTACAGTAATGTCAATTTTTTTAAACTTATGTTATTGTTTGTGGTCTATGTTCTTGTTTGATTTCTAATGCACATTAGTGGTCTATGTATGTCCATTGTAGGTCTCTGAGTTTCAGTTCACGTGCTTTATTTCACATTACCACAAATTTTTGTGAATCTTTTGGTTTCTAATGCATATTGTTGGTACTTGTATCTCCATTGGTGGCCTCTGTTATTTTCTAATATACCATTATTCACGATATATTCTTAATTTTAAATTTCAATGAATGAATTTCATATCTATGAGGTTGGACCCTATTCCCATTCATTAGTTCTTTTTTAAATAGATTCACATTGGTTGGTCAATCCTCTATTTTTTGGGTATGTTTTCTTTATTGTACATTGATTGGTAATAATACTTTGGTTCTGTTTATTAGGTTGATTGGATTGACATATCCCTTGTTATTAGGATGATTTATCATATAGTAATGACGTTAGTTGTTAGGTACTCTTTATTTGGTAGGTTTATTTCAAAATCATTGACTTATTGGTCTACGTATGTCCATTACAGGTCTCTATGAACTTTTGTGCATGTTTTGGTCTGTATGTACATTGTTGGTATTTGTATCTCCATTGTTGATATCTAATTTTCAATTCATTTGCTTCATTATACATTGCCTTGAGGGAAATGACATCTTTTGGTTTCTGATTTCACATTACTAATTTTTGTACTTACGTTGTTGTTTTCTGATTTAACGTTATTCATGATATATTCTGAAATTTGAATTTCAATTAATGAAATTCATATCTCTGGACCCTATTCCCCATTCATTGGTCTTTTTAAAATAAATTCACATTGGTTGGTTATTACCCTATTTTTTAGGCTTTTTTTTTATTGTACATTGATTGATAATAGTACTTTGGTACTATTTATTTAGTTGATTAGATTGTCATATCCCCTATTTTTAGGATGATTGGCATTAGTTGTTAGGTATTCTTTATTGGGTAGGTTTATTTCAAAATCATTAACTTTATTTGTTTGCTCTCAAATGGTTCCCTTTGCCTTTATTTGACATCAATCGTGTTCTTTATATATGGGTATCACTTCCCTTCAACTTTAAGGACATCCCCATTCCATTTACTTACTAAATGCATTTGGTACGTCATTTTCCTCTTCTTCCATTATTGTGTTATCACGTGTCTTCATTCCTCCCTATATTATTTTTAGTTTCGTATAACTAATGTTTTCCCTTATACCTTGTTTTACGATTGAACTTGTTAGAACAATCGTGTCCATCTTGTCTGCCTACTTTCTCTTGGTAAGGTTAAACTTTCTTTCTCCCTTTTGGTTTATGTAAATATTTTGAAGGATGGTTGCAGAATTTTCATTTTTATTTGTGTTTTTATAGCTACTAATATTTACTTTTGTGTGCTCTTGTCAGGGTGGACAACTAGCATACAACTTCAGTGGCTTGAGATTCGTTAATGTGCGAGAATATATTCCTATAGATATGTTTCTATGATAAAGTAGAAAATATATTTGTAATGATGGATTTATCCGTGGACACACATATTACTTTTTTTTTTTTTTTTTTTTTTTTTTTTTTTTTTTCACAAGTACATCACGTAGACACACATTTTTACTTATGTTTTTTTCTTTCTGTTTTTTGTTCATACTTACACCATGTTATCAATATCATGATACTCATTCATATTTTCGTCTCAATAATCACATTGAAGCCAATTATTAGACTGGTTTAAAATTAATACAATAATTTTAAAAAATAACAATTTTATATAAAAAATTCAGAGTTATTAACAAAAACACATTACCATATGTTCACTTGTATAACAAAAATTTAAAATTAGTAACAAAAATAGATTACCAGAGTCATTGTAGCCTGAAGTTTCTTCCTCATTTTATGGCTGTAAAGGGAAAACCGTTTAAAAAACAAGGAGCAAAATATATAAATTTTTGTAGATTTATTTCAATAATAAAATAGAAAATTTAGTTTTTATTGATGGATTTTATCTATGGACACACATTTTTTTTTTTTGTTATGTACATCATTTATAGGGAATAGAAAATAAAACTCCAAACTTAAAACAAATAATTGTGAAGCACATTTCTTTGATCATCCAATTTATTAAAAAAAGTGAACAGAAAATATCAAGAAAAAATCTAAATCCCAAACTATACAAGTCCATATACAATTTATTAAAGTATAATTATAAACATGATGTAATTTTTATGTACCTATAGATTACATTTCAAGAAAAATCCAAATCCCAAACTATATAATGAGGAACTATTTGGCATGCTAACAGTATTCACTGAAGGAATGTGAGGTCCATGGTGGAAGCGGGGATTGGTCCCAATTCTCAAATCTCATAGAATTAAAATATAGACTCAAATTATGAAAATTACAGAGAAACACGGTTATACATTCTATAGAATTTTATAGCATGCATCTAAAGGAGGAATTAAGGTTAGAAATATACTTACTCTTGAAGAACCAATTCTTCACGATAATCCTCCTCGAAGAGTCGATCACAAACTGTCACGAACTCTCAGACCAAGAACTGAGGAACGAAACACCAGAACCTTCTGTATTCTCCTTTGGTGTAGGGTGATAATTCAGGAGTTGTAGGCTTTAATGATTTTGTGAGAGGATTACTATGAAAAGAGATTTTTCAGAGAGTTCTTCTGTTTCCATCGATCATAGACACTCTATAACCTCCTACATAACATTAGAGAGAAATAAGGGGGAGAGAGTTACATAACTCCCTCCATTTAAATTTCAAAAATTTTAAAAATAAAAATAAATTAAAACCAATTTTAATTAATTAATTAATTATTATTATTATTATATATAATTATATATTAACCAACTTAATATATAACATATGTATTATACTATATGTTATATCTAATATAACATATAACCTATAGTCTACATTATATCAAATATAATATAACCTATAGTTTGAATTCCCTTAATAATTCATGGTATTTGATATAAACCAAATTTATATTAAATTTAATTATATGAATCTTATTCAAATAATTAATATTTGAATCATATTCAAACATTTATTTCCTCTCAAATAAACTTTATATTATAATGTATCAAATACATTATATTAATTATATCATATATAATTAATTTAAATTAATTATATCATATATAATCAATTCTCTCAATTAATTTGAACAATTCAAATTAATCCGAAATTAATTCTCAATAATCCCAGTTGAGCTACAAAGGGGACCTTATAGACCAGTAGATTGAAGTTTCAATGGTACTTGAATAATTAATTAAACTCCTTTAATTAAATTACTCAACATCCATTAATTGTCGGTCACTCCACTAAAAATCAACAGCTACACTATTCGCACTACAAAATATATTTCTATGTATATTGGATATAACCAATCAACAGTACAATGATCATTCACAAATTGCTCGTAAGTATAGTTATGCCAAAATTATCATTTCACCCCTATAGTTACATCTAACTTCTTAAGTACTACTAATCCCTCTAATGAATAATAAGTCATAGTTCAACTATGACCAAACCCCTCTTGGGCGAAGAGAGGATATGTCACCACATTGTTCAAGTCCCAGAATCAGTCTTTAAAGGAGTAATTCATCTACTTACCTCGACATTAGGGAAATAGTGAATTCTATTTTGTGTAGTTGTGTTCCCAACTCTCCAATCAGATGAATCCTTAAAATGGTAGGCATATTGAGTCAGCGATCTAGCCACTCTCATCCATGCAAATCAAAGGACCGCCTTCATAGGCAGAAGTTCACAACTCACTCAGGATTCAGGTCATGTCACCTACGGTCATCTTGGTGAAACGTAAGTCTCAATTATTAACGACTTTGTATAATGAGACTAACCATTTCGTGGTCCGGTCTTATACAAACCTTTTGTATAGAAAATCTCCACTCACATGTCTTTACATGAGTGACCATGATCAGATTATTTGTAGAACTTTACAAAAATTGTAACATCTACAAAACGGACCGTATTCGTAGTGTTACCAGGATAAGGTATCTAGCCTTATCCATCTACTACAAACCATTTGGGTTATCACTTAAACATAATCCACTTGTATGTCTCTACATACATGTTTAAGCTACAGAAGATAACCTTGGATGTAGTTTTTTGGTTTTGTGGGTTAATGCTACTAAATGTCAAATAAAATACCTCAGATTTTATTAAATAAATAAACTATTTGTACATTACATTTATAAACTACTAGACCCACAAGATTTAGAGCATCAACCCCAATATTCACAACCTCCTAACATCGGTTACTTTTAACACTGGAGTTGTTATTGAATGACCATAAGAGGATAGAAACCAATCACACGATAGTAGACATCGTATTAGACAATTAGCATACTTTCAACTAATTCATGAGTCTAATTTATGTTGTCGTCAAAGTACAAGAATGGATAGAACATGTTTTACCATTCTATGTAATTTACTTAAGATTGTTGGCGGATTAGTCGGAATTGAAGTTGTAGATGTAGGGGAGATAGTTGCCATGTTCTTACACATCTTAGCTTATGATGTTAAGAACCAAATTGTTGGAAGAGAATTTATACGGTCTAGTGAGACATTTTCTAGGCATTCAACTCCATTTTATTGGCAATGTTACGATTACACGAAGTGTTGTTGAAAAAACCTGTGTCAACCACAAACTCATGTACATATCAGAGATGGAAATGGTTTGAGGTACAGTTCAACAAAACCAATTTTAGTTCAGTGTGATATTTTAGTTAGGTATACGTACATACATCAATATTCCATACTTTGTTTTATCACAGAATTGTTTGGTGCATTAGATGGTATGTACATCAAGGTAAATGTCAATACCACTGATCGCCTAAGATATAGGACGAGGAAGAGTGAAATTGCAACAAATGTACTTCGTCTTTATGATACAAACGATGACTTTGTATTCGTCTTATTGGAGTGGAAAGGATCCACAACTGATTCTCGAGTTCTTAGAAATGTAATATCACGACCTAACGGACTAAAGGTTCCGAAGGGTAACTAGTTACTCATACAATCTCTTCCTACTCATCATTACTAGGATAAGATTTAAAACGGTTGGATGTTGAACAGGGTATTATTATCTATGTGATGTCGGGTACCCAAATGCGGAGGATTTCTTGGTGCCATATAGAGGCAGAAGATATCTTCTTTCAGAGTGGCATGGAGAAGGTAATGCACCAACAATTCCACGAGAATTCTTTAACATGAAACATTCTTCTACATGGAATTTCACTGAGAGGGTGTTTGGGTTATTGAAAGGTAGATGGTCAATTTTACGAGGAAAACCATACCACCCAATGCAAATTCAATGTCTAACCATCATGGCATGTTGCCTTTTGCACAATCTTATCAATAGTTAGATGACTAATTGTGAATTGGACGAGAATTTATATGAGGTTGACTCCAACTTTGTTCCAACTAGGTAAGGGTGGAAATGGTTTGATTCGGTTTTAAATTCGATTTTGTTCTTTAAATTAAAATGATTCAGTTTTAAATTCGGTTTTGTTCTTTAAATTAAAAACGATTCTGTTTAAATTCAGTTTTACTTTATGTGTGTATGTATATATATATATATATATTAGTTAAAATGGTTTGATTCGGTTTCAAATTCGGTTTTCGAAATTGAAACAGAATCAAACCGAATTAATTCGGTTTCAAAATTTATTCAAACCAGACCGAACCGCATTTTTCGATTTCATTGAGCTTTCGATTCAATTCGGTTTGGTTTTTAGAAACGGTTTGATTTTTGCGGTTTGAATGGCCACCTCTACAACTGAGGGCAATGAGATCAATTACAATAAAAGTTCAAATGAATGGATCCAGTGGAGAGATGAATTGACAAAACAAATATTTTCTAAATGGGAGTTATGTAATGATTAGTGAAATGTTCTTACACATCTTAGCTCATGATGTTAAGAACCGAAATGTTGGAAGAGAACTTGTATGGTCTAGTGAGACAATTTCTAGGCATTACAACTACATTTTATTAGCAATGTTACGATTACATGAAGCTTTGTTAAAAAAACTTGTGCCAACCATAAACTCATGTATGGATTAGAGATGGAAATAGTTTGAGGTACAATTCAACAAAACCAATGTTAGTTCGGTATGATATTTTAGTTAGGTATATGTACGTACATGAATATTCCATTTTTTTTTTATCACAAAATTGTTTGGATGCATTAGATGGTACGTACATCAAGGTAAATGTCAATGCCACTGATCGCCCAAGGTATAGGACGATGAAGGGTGAAATTGCAACAAATGTACTCGGTGTTTGTAGTACAAACGACGACTTTGTATTTTTTTTATCGGGGTGGGAAGGATCCACAACTAATTCTCGAGTTCTCAGAAATGCAATATCATGACCTAACGGACTGAAGGTTCCGAAGGGTAACTAGTTACTCATACTATCTCTTCCTACTCATCATTACTAAGATAAGGTTTAAAACGATTGAATGTTGAACATGGTATTATTATCTATGTGACGTCGGATACACAAATACGGAGGGTTTCTTGGTGCCATATAGAGGTAAAAGATATCATATTTCAGAGTGGCATGGAGGAAGTAATGCACCAACAATTCCACGAGAATTCTTTAACATGAAACATTCTTCTGCACGGAATGTCATTGAGAGGGTGTTTGGGTTGTTGAAGAGTAGATGGCCAATCTTACAAGGAAAACCATACTACTAACGCAAATCCAATGTCTAACCATCATGGCATGTTGCTTTTTGCACAAGCTTATTGAAGAAAATCATAAACGGGGATTTCCATGAGTAGCGGAAGTGGATGATTCCAAATTCCAATCCGATTAAACACAAACAATTACAGTCTTAAACAGAAACTAACAGGTCATGCATATATAGAAATCATGCTATAAGGGAATCAAGGGATAGAGTATGCGTACCTTTGAATAACCATTCTTCAATGCGTCCACAACAACACTCGAATGCAACGAACAACACACGAATAGCCACAAACGTTTGAATGATCCTTGAACCCAATCAAGTCCAACTCGATTCTCGAACAAAGTAAGGACACTACCACAAGTGTTACCTTGGTATTTTCGGTGTGAGAATCCAGAAGTTGTGGGCTCTGTATGATTTTGGCTTGAGGGAGAGAGGAGGTATGCGATCGAGTAAACGATCATATAAGTGGGAGATGAAACACTGTCTATCGCAGCATAAACGATGTACTCGATTGTTTAGTAAACTGAAGTCTATCGCATCTCGATAGTGTAGCAATGATCAGCTGAGTAACTATCGTATAGTCAATTCTAAGCGATCGTTTAGCTGATCGTATAGTCTCTCAACGGTTATCGCTTAGTAAAAACAATTTTCACTTGATAGTCTTTTTCCGTGAAAATTTTTCGAATAGAATAACTTCTAATTTTGGAAAACCATTTTTCTTTTATCTCACGATTATCATAAAACTTCTAATAACCTCCCACTCAATTGATTATTAAAGAAAAAGAATTAATTATCATATAATTAATATATTATAAATAAATATGACAACCAACTTATCATATTATATTTATAACCTATAGTTTTAATATTTCATCATATGAAACATATAAACCATAGTTTTTTTTTTCTATTTTATGGTACTTAATATAAATCATATTTATATTAAATTCTCAAATTAATGTATCTAATACATCATACCAATTATATCACATATAATTGAATTTCTTCTTGTTAATTTGAACACTTCAAACTAACCTAGAATATGATTCTCAACTTGAACCCATTGAGCTACCAAGAGGACCATATGGACATGTAGTTTGAAGCTCCAACAGTACGTGAATAACTGACTAAACTCTTTAGTCACAAGATGGACCCATTGAATTTCTTCTTGTTAATTTGAACACTTCAAACTAACCTAGAATATGATTCTCAACTTGAACCCATTGAGCTACCAAGAGGACCATATGGACCTGTAGTTTGAAGCTCCAACAGTACGTGAATAACTGACTAAACTCTTTAGTCACAAGATCCACCATCTGTTAATTGTTGGACACTCCACTAAAGACCGACAGTTGCACTCTTCTCACTACAGATATATTTTTGTGTCCATATAATCAATCAACAGTGCGATAACCCTTCACAAATCGCTCGTAAGTACAACTGAGCCAATTTACCGTTTTGCCCCTATAGTTACATTTAACTCCTTAAGTACCATTGATTTCTCTAATGAACAATAAGTCATAGTCCTACTATAACTGAATCTTCTTTTCCAAAGAGAGGGTGTGGCCACTATGTTCAAGACCCAGAATCAGCCCTTAACGGAGCAATTTATCTACTTACCCATGCTTCGAGGAATAAATGAATTTCATCTTGTATAACTGAGTTCCCAGCTCCCCAATCAGAAAAATCCTCAAAAAGGTAGGCTCGTTAAGTTGACAATCTGACCACTCTCACTCATACTAATCAAAGGACCGCCCTCATAGGAAGGAGTTCTCGAAACACTCAGGATTAAGATCATGTCACCTATGGTCATTTTAGTGAGATGTAAGTCTTAATTATCAACGGCGTTATATAAAGAGACTGATCATCTCGTGGTCCGGTCTTATATAGGACACCCCCGCTCGCATGTCTCCACATGAATGGTCAGGATGAGACTATTTGTAGCACGTTACAACATGTGTAACTATCTACAAAGCAGGTCGTATTCGTAGTATCACCAGGATAAGGTATCCCTCCTTTATCCTTATACTACAGACCATTTAGGTTATTACTTGAGGCATGATCTACTTGTATGTCTCACATATATACTTAAGTTTTCATGAAATAACCATGGATTTTAGTTTATTGGATATAAGTAAATGCAAATAAACTAATATTTATTTTATTAATAACAATGTGTACAAACTGTTTACAAACTACGAGACTCCGGGAGAATTAAGATACTATCCCAACACTTATCAATAGGGAGATGACTAACAGTGAAGTGGTCGAGAATTTGGATGAGGTTGACTCCAACTTTGTTACAACTAGGGGTGATGAGATCAATTACATTGAGAGTTCAAAAGAATAGACCCAGTGGAGAGATGAATTGGCAGAACAAATATTTTCTGAATGGAAGTTACGTAATGATTAGTGCCTTTATGCTTCTTTAATCAATTAGAGCACTTATTTTTATTTGTCGTGTGTTATGAAAATGACTTGATTTGGATTTCTCTTACTATCATTATGTTTGCTATATTTTGTACTTCACTTCATTGATTATTTATAATTTGTAATATTTTATAGTTTAATTGTATTAACATATGTACATGCATACACTAGAATGTCAAGTTCTTCTAGAATTCCGATGCACACTTGGACTAATGAGGAAGAAGTGAAGCTTGTCGAGTGCTTAATGGGCTTAACAACATTTTATGGATGGAGGTCGGAGGATAATGGGATGTTTTGACCTGGGTACTTGGCACAACTGCAAGATATAATGGCAGAGAAGTTGCCCAACTATAATATCCAAGTATTGCCGACTATAGATTGTCGGGTTAAATCCCGAAAAAAAACTTACCAAGAAATTGCATAAATGAGAGGACCAACTTGCAGTGGATTCTGTTGGAATGAAGAATTCCAATGCATCACAATAGAGCGGGAGACATTCAATAGGTAGGTGAAGGTGCAATTTTGTCTAAATTGTTTTACGAATATGGTAACCTAATCATAGCATCCACTTTATTGTTCATGCGGAGTCACCCTGCAGCAAAAAGGCTTCTACACAAGTCGTTCCCATACTATGATGATCTGGCATACATCTTCGACAAAGATAGAGATACGGGAGCACGTTCAAAGACCTATCCAAATGTTGGTCTAATGTGTCAAACCATATGAATTATAGTGTCCGCATTAGTAAATCACGAAATTTGAACATCCCCACAATGTCTAGTTAGAGAATGGACATGTCACAGGATGAGATGCATGGAGCACGTACTGGTCGAAACACTAAAGAAGGAAATGCTTCGAGAGAAAGTAAGAGGAAGCGAAGTGGATGTCAATCTGAAATGACAGAGATTGTTAGGAATATAATGGACTTTGCAAATGACTAATTAAAGAAAATTATAGAATGGCCTAAAGAAAAGCGTGCAACAGAAGTTGAACTGCGTGCGGAAGTCGTCAGTCAACTCCAAGATATTCCTGAATTGCACAACCAACAGAGGGTAAAACTTATGTAAATCATATCTGGCTCTGTACAAGATACAGAGAGCTTTTTATCCGTTCCCACAACCCTGAAGTTGAACTATTTCAACATCCTCCTTGAAAAGAATTTTTTATCAATCTGTGTTTTAGACTATTTTACGATAATGAACAATAATTACTTTTTTCAATTATAATTTAAATTTGTAGTAAATTTGGTATGTAATCTTACTGGTCAATATTTTAGTCATGCAATTATGAGTTAGTTTTTTTTTTTTTTTAAGATTTTTTTGTACCTCTAAAAAAGAGAGCTCTACATATGAAACATATGAATTGCATCCTAATGTAATGTACTTTTCTTATTTTTCGTCCATGTTAACCAATGTATCTCCCAAAATGACAAAAAATGGTTAGCTTTTGATGTAAACTAAAATCCAATTAATTTTATATAAATTGGTACAACATATAGTTTGAATTATATTTTCAAAAAAAAAAAAAAAAAAAAAAAAAAAGATATCTCACATGCATAATTTTTTGTATTATAAAAAATAATAGTGGAAAAAAATTACACACAATCTAAAATAGTCTACATTCAAAATCTAGGTACAGTTATAATTTAAATGATAATAACCGACACTTCAAACACAAACTAAAATAATCTGCATCATAAACACAGACTATTATAAACAATACTACAATAGTTTGCATCCCAAATACAAACTATAATAACACATATCATAACCCACAGACTATTATAACCTACTTTGCACCTCAAACGTCACCTAAATTTTTAGAAATATGTTTAAAAGGTCCCTCAAATAAAATTTTACTATTATTTTAAATAATTATACGCTATTTTAAATAAGGATAATAACTTTGAATTATATAATAAAAAATACTTCAAAACTATTTTAAATAATTATATTATATTCTAAAATTATTTTAAAAAAAGTCTCATTTTAAATATCATATAATTATTTAAAAAATACTTTTAAGAACCTATTAACACATATTCTTACAAATTAAGAATTAAAAAAATCCCTTTTCAGAACCAAATTCATTTATTTTTAGAAGTTCGAGGATTAAAAAGATACAAGCTAAAATGTAATTCTTCTTTTAATTTAATTTTTTCAAAACACAAGTCAAATAGTTTGACTTGGTCAAACCCACCATTTTCTCCCTTTTGGGCCCAGCTCTCAAGTTCTCCCAACTTCAAGCTACCAAATCCACAAGCCCAAGCCCAATCTAGATAGATCAATTTCAATTTAATCCAAAATTAGAAGAAAATCAAATTGAATAACTTGAAAAGAAGGTTAAATTAGACTCACTTGGAGCTTGAAACTTTACATAGCCTTTATATTTTTTTAATTAATATATGTATCAATTTAAAATCTAAAATTTGAAAAATTTTAACATCCGTTTAGTAACCATTTCGTTTTTTTTTACTTTTGAAAATTGAGTCTATTTCCTTCTCATTTCTTACAATGATGTGCATCTTTCTTAAATACAATGATTGAATTTTTAGCTAAATTTCATTAAAAAAAAAAACTATCTTTTTAATTTTCAAAATATAACTTATTTTTTTAAATAATTAGTAAAAAGTAGATAACAAAAGAAAAAAGTTGGAGATGAAAGTAGTAGTCTCTATAAGCTTAATTTTCAAAAAAGAAAAAAAAAAAAAAGAAAAAAGAAAATACCAAGTGGTTTACAAACGGGACCTTAGAGTTTGAATGTCCAATTTGATTCCTTTACTATCAATTTTTATTAATTAGTGAATGTACTTTCGAAATGTTTATTTTTGTTAATGTACTTTTATAAGGTGACATTTTGTCCTTTTATTTCCATTTACTAGTTGGAAGACACGTGCATGTGACTAAAATTTTTTATGACATAAAGTTTTAAGATATAATTTAAATTTCTTTGAATTTTTAATTAATAAATATTTAACATGAAATGAAATCATTAAAAAAAACAGTGCTTAAACTATATATTTATCATTTCAAGTTAATTTACCATAAATAAAAATGTAAAAGTAGATAAAAAAAAAAAAAAAGAATATATTTCATAAGAATTATATACCTCCACTTAATAAAAAAAAAGTAAATAAATATTTAATATTTTTTATTGAAAATGTCCTAAAACTCGTAGTTCGTAAGATACAAAAGATATTCTATTTTGCAAATAAATAAAAAGTAATATTGAGATTTTGAATTGTTATTGAAATTGAATTCCTTTTTAAAAATGAATTTAATTTAATTAATTAAACAAAGTTTAATATCAAATATTAAATTAATAAAACACCTAATTCAAACATTACTCCCTATTTATGTAATCAACATTTAAATATATTCAACTTCCCATTAAATTTCAATAAATTTAAACGTTTAATTATATCGATTATAATTATCCAAACCCTAAAACTGAATTTGAACATTTCAAATTCCAAAATCCTAATTTTAGATTTGAACATTTCAAATTCGCTCAATTTTTTAATCCAAGGTTTAATCTTTTTCCAGCTAGTAGAGGGACCTTATGGACCTAGATCATGAGTTCCAACCATTTGAGATTAATTGACTAAACTCTTTGAATCAAATTAATCAATATTTGTTAACTACCGAAACATACCACTATAGTTTAGTAGTTGCACTCTTCTCACTGTAGATATATTTTTGTCCACTTGATTTAACCATAATCAGTAAATCGGTCATTCACAGGTCGTTCGTATTTATAGTTAAGTCAAAATTATCGTTTTACCTCTGTAAATACATCTTGTTCCTTAAATTACCACTGATTCTCTATTGTAAATTGGTTTATAGTCCAACTAATAAACCATGTCCCTCTAGGACGGGCCTCTTTGTTCAAGACCAGAAATCAGTACTTAGAACAACCTATTTGCTAACCTTAAATTGGGTAGGAATGAATTCTTTGTTGCAGGACTATGTCCCCAGTTATCTATCTGGTTTTATCCAAAAAATGTGAGGCTTATTAAGTGGTGATATTGAACCACTCTCATGTATGCAGATCAAAGGATATTCTCGAATAAATAAGAGTTTATAGTTAGCTTAGGATTAAGGTCGAGTTACCTTAGGTCATCGATTTGAAATAGTCAATTTTAAAAGTAAATGTTTGTTATAAAGAAAAGTGACTATTTCGTCTCCACATGAATGATTTTGGGATTACATCATTTGTATAAATATACAAAGTGGACCGTATCCATAGTGTCCCTAGGATGAGGTGCCCATCCTCATCTATTACTTATAGACCTTTTTGACTATATACTAAAACTTGATCCACTTTTATGCCTCTACATAAAGTTTTAAGTATTCATGCTATAGTCACGAGTTCGTTTATTGGATATTATAACAGAATGCAATTTCAATAACACTTTTATTGAATAAAATCACAATAATACTTTTATTGCAAAATAGAATATGTTTCATATATTACGAACGGTGAGTTTTTGGACATTCCCAACAATCTCCCATGCAGACTAATACTCCAGTGAGTTATAAATATATACAAATATACTATGTTGAGAAAAATAGAGAAAATATAATAAATTAGGGCATCTATATACATTGACAATTTTGACATTGAATTAAGAAAAAATGAATGTTATTTTTCTATTATAGTAGGATCAAATCTATCAAATCACATTTTAAAGAAAATTATAATAACCAAATCATCTCATATTGTTAAGATTTTTTTTTAAGAGTCACTCGGATTTACTTTTTTAGTTTGTTGATACCTGAATTTGATTAATCTTTTTTAAATATACGACTAAGATATGAATTTTTTAAAAAAAGATTACAAAAACAACAAAGTCAAAAACTATGATTAGACTAAAATGTTTATTTAGAAAAATAAAATTGCCTTCATATTTTCATTTATTTATTCAAAGATATAAAACTTAAGAACTTTTAACATTTAAATCCAATAAATAAATATAAAGATATTACAGTAAATAAAGAAACAAAAAGAGATAGATGAATAAGTGAAATACACAATGGTATAATTGGATAGAGTAAAATTTATGAAATATAATTGACATGAGAGTGACATAATAACATAAAATAGTACTTTATTTATGGGGTAGTTCTTTGATGGTTACTTTTTGGAAGGAAAAAAAAAAGAATAAATATATTTCATATAAAATATATCTCAATTTCTTGATTAAAGGAAAATCTCATCTAGACAAAAAAAAATTTATATGTATAGAACCCACTTTTATGGTTATTCCTGTTAACTATTTTTTTTTCTTTGGATGATATGGACCATTTTTGTGAATTTTTTCTCGAAGTTTGATAAGTGAAATTATTATAAATAACTAAATCTTCACCTATTATTGTTTTAATTTTGTGTATTGTTACTCAACATTACTTTTTGTTTTATTGATACATCATTCGAATGAATCTTTATTAGAGTATGACACTAGTTAAGAAATTTTAAAAGGAAAAATAAACAATGCCAAAAAAAAATGGTTAGTTTTAAATATTTTAATTTATTTTTTCTTTAAATACAAAACTTCCTTTTTGTTTTTAACATGTAAATACAAAAGAATTATGACTTTAATATTTCTTTAACAAGAAATAAATAATTTTATGCATGTTAATAAAAATGTCCATTTTAATCTAAATTTGAGCAACTAAATCAAACATTAAGTTTAGAAAATCAATCAAATAATGCTAATTGAAATAACTATGTATACGATAATAATAGGAAAATAAATTTGA
The DNA here is from genome assembly GCF_009727055.1 of Benincasa hispida. NCBI lineage: Eukaryota > Viridiplantae > Streptophyta > Magnoliopsida > Cucurbitales > Cucurbitaceae > Benincasa > Benincasa hispida. The sequence goes on from NC_052353.1 coordinate 1,295,396, forward strand.
AAAATTGAACTTACTAATTTATAAAAAAAAAAAATCAACAAAAAAGACGATTGGTGAATTGAACTAAAATATCTACAATGATAGATTTGGAATTGAGAGTGGGAAGAATCTATAATACCAGTAGAAAGAACTATGTGTATACAATCATAATTTGGAAATGAATTTGAAAATTTTAACTTACTAATTTTAAAAACTCAACAAAAAAGCTTACTAAATTTATAATGGTAGATTGAACTAAAATATCTCCAATGATGGATTTAGAATTGAGAATTAGAAGAATTTGTAATGCTGTATTGACAAAAAAAAAAAAAAAAAAAAAAAAAAAAGCTAATGCCATGCTTCACCATATGTACAATTCCTTTGCAGAGATTTGAAGAAAAAATTTGGAACAACATGTTGTAAATATTGAGAAATTGAGTGGGCTACCGATATATACCAAACTTCTAGAAGAAAGGATGATGTGGCAATGCGAGGAATGATTGATGATACATAATCGTAACAAACAATCACATAAAAAGGTGGAAAACAATAAGTAGTAACTAACCTAAGAGATGAAAGGGTGTAATGAGTAGTAACTAATGTAAGATATGGAGGGTAGTAACTAATGGAAGAGATGGAGGGTAGAATGGGAATTTGTTTAAAATTGAAGGGCAATATGGGGAAGTAAAGATTCTCTCGTATGCCTCCATTTAATATAGTATAGATACTCGTTTCTTCCCATCAAGATTTTAGCTAGACACTTTATTCACTAAATTCCTTTAAATATTGCCATAAATTTGGATTATAAATGGGTTCCATCGATAATAAATTGTAGAAGATTTGCCGTTGAGATTAAAAGTAAATAAATATTTAGTAATTTTTGTTGAGAATGTCCTGAAACTCGTAGTTCGTAATATATGAAAGATATTTTATTTTGTAATAAATGAAAGTATTATTGAGATTTCATTTAATAGAAGTATTATTGAAATTGAATTCCTATTTAAAATGAATTTAGTTTAATTTAATTAATTAAAAAATTTTAGTATCAAATATTAAATTGACAAAACACCTAATTCAAATATGACTCCTTATTCATGTAATCAATATTTAAATATATTCAACTATTCACGTTAAATTTCAATAAATTTAAACATTTAATTATATCGAATATAATTATCCAAACCCTAAAATTGAATTTGAATATTTCAAATTCCAAAATCCTAATTTTGGATTTGAACATTTCAAATTCACTCGATTTTTTATCTCCAACGATTTGAGATTAATTGGCTAAACTCTTTGAATCAAATTAATCAATATTCGTTAACTACCAAGACATACCACTATAGTTCAGTAGTTGTACTCTTGTCACTGTATATATATTTCTGTCCACTTGATTTAACCATAATCAGTAAGTTGATCATTCACAGGTCGTTCGTATTTACATCTAGATCAAAATTACCGTTTTTACTCCTATAAATATATCTTGTTCCTTAAGTTACCACTGTTTCTCTATTAAACAATTGGTTGATAGTCCAACTAATAAATCATGTCCCTCTCTATCATGAGAGGGCGGGACCTCCTTATTCAAGACCAAAAATCAGTACTTAAGAGAACAACCTATCTGCTAACCCTAAATTGGGTAGAAGTGGTGAATTCCTTCCCAACAGAACTATGTCACCAGCTATCTATCCGATTTTATCCCCAAAATAGGAGGCTTATTAAGTGGTGACATTGAACCACTCTCACGTATGCAGATCAAAGGATATTCCCGAATAAACAGGAGTTCATAGTTAGCTTAGGATTAAGGTCGAGTTACCCTAGGTCATCAATTTGAAATAGTCAGTTTTAACCGTAAACGTTTATTATAAAGAAAATTGACTATTTCGTGATTTAATCTTATGCAAACATCTTTTGCATAGGATACTCCCACTTGCATGTCTCCACATGAATGATTGGGATCACATCATTTGTATCAATATACAAAGTGGGTCGAATCCATAGTGTCCCTAGGATGAGGTACCCAACCTCATCCATATACTTATAGACCTTTTTGGCTATATACTAAAACTTGATCCACTTCTATAGTCATGGGTTCGTTTATTGGATTTTATACCACAATTTCAATAATACTTTTATTTGAATGAAATCTCAATAATACTTTTATTACAAAATAGAATATGTTTCATATATTACGAACGACGAGTTTTAGGACATTCCCAACAATCTTCCACTTGGATTAATACTCCAATGAGTTACAAATATATAAATATACTATGTTGAGAAAAATAGAGAAAATACAATAAACTAGGGCATCTATATACCCTTGACAATTTTGACATTGAATTAAGAAAAGTTGAATGTTGTTTTTTTTATTATAGGAGGATCAAATCTATCAAATCATATTTTAAAGAAAATTATAATAATCAAATTATCTCATGTTTTTAAGATTTTTTTTTAAGAGTTACTCGGATTTACTTTTTTAGTTTGTTGATACCTGAATTTGATTAATCTTTTTCGAATATACAACTAAGATATGAATTTTTCAAAAGAATTTTTTTTTTAAAAAAAAAACAAAGTCAAAAACTATGATTAGACTAAAATGTTTATTTAGAAAAATAAATTATCTTCATATTTTCATTTATTTATTCTAAGATATAAAACTTCAAAAACTTTTAACATTTAAATCCAATAAATAAATATAAAGGTATTACAGGAAATAAAGAAACAAAAAGAGATCGATGAATCAAATTAAAATACACGATGATATAATTAGATAGAGTAAAATTTATGAAATATAATTGACATGAGAGTGACATAATAACATAAAATAGTACTTTAATTATGGGATAGTTCTTTGATGGTTGTTTTTTGGAAGAAAAAAAAGTTTTTTTTTTTTTTTTTTTTTTTTTTTTTTTTACATAAGAAGTATATATCTCAATTTCTTGACTAAAGGAAAATCTCATCGTAAACAAAAAAAATTTATATGCATGGAACACAATTTTATGGTTATTCCTCTTATGACTCTTTTTTTCTTTTGATGATATGGACAGTTTTTGTGAATTTTTTCTCGAAATTTGATAAGTGAAATTCAATGTTCTTTTAATGATTATATATAATTAAATCTTCTCCTATTATTGTTTTATTTTTTTGTATTGTTAGTCAACATTACTTGTTGAGTTTTACTGATACATGATTTGAATCAATCTTTAATTGAGTATGGTACTAAGTTAAGAAATTTTAAAAGGAAAAATATAAAAAACAACGCAAAAAAAATATATGGTTAGAAGAAAAAACTACCTTCATATTTTAAATATTTTAATTTATTTTTTCTTAAAATGCAATACTTCCTTTTTGTTTTTAACATGTAAATACAAAAGAATTATGACTTTAATATTTCTTTAACAAGAAATAAATAATTTTATGTATGTTGAAAAGGATCATTTTAATCAAAATTTGAGCAACTAAATTAAACATTAACTTTAAAGATCAATCAAATAATGCTCATTGAAAGATCTATGTATACCATAATATTAGGAAAATAAATTTGAAAAATTGAACTTACTAATTTATAAAAAAAATCGACAAAAAAGACCGACTAAATCTATAATGGTGCATTGAACTAAAATATCGACAATGATAGATTTGGCATTGAGAGTAGGAAGAATCTATAATATTTATATAAATACAATAATAGTTTGGAAATGAAATTGAAAATTTTAACTTACTAATTTTAAAAACTCAACAAAAATGCTAACTAAATATACAATGGTAGATTGAACTAAAATATTTTCAATGATGAATTTAGAATTGAGAATTAGAAGAATCTGTAATGCTTGTAGAAGAATTATGTATACAATAATAATAGGGATATAAATTTGGAAGCTAGGCTCTACATAAAAAAACAAAGAAATAAAATTTGGATTTGGATTTAGATTAGAGATTTCACAAACTATTCAATTTCAAATCACAAAAAGACAATTTACCGAGAAGTGTTGACAATAAAAAAGGAGACTAATGTCATGCTTCATCATCTTTACGATTCCTTTGCAGAGATTTGAAGGAAAAGTTTGGAACAACATGTTGTAAATATGGAGAAATCGAGTGGTTACCAATATATGTTGGATGTAAATTTATATTAAAACGGTCCATTGATTATTTTTAAAATGGTCCATTGATTAATTTTAAAATAGTCCGTTGATTAATTTTTAAAACGGTCTGTTGATTAATTTTTAAAACGGTCCGTTCCATTGATTAATTTTAAAATAGTCCGTTGATTATATTTAAAACGGTCTGTTGATTAATTTTTAAAACGGTCTGTTGATTAATTTTTAAAACGGTCCGTTGATTAATTTTTAAAACGGTCCATTGATTAATTTTAAAACGGTCTGTTTCAATGTTGAACACCTATAAAAGGCAAGGCCTTCAGCAATTCGTAAGACACATAATTCATTTTCTAAATTCCCACTTCAATTTCCTCTCCTTCTCCATCTTAGCTTTTCGAGCAATGAGTTTAGAAAGGGTGTACGTTCCGATCGGTAACAGTGCATTTCCGATCGGTTTCATTTGCCAGTTTTATCCTGGGGATAACGTGAAAATTTTCAGACCTGCTTGCACACTTGGGCAGAGCCAGAAACGTCTTAAAGAGAGCGACTCTGCGACTCAGCCTATAATGAGTTTTTGTTTTGCAGGTTTTGCTCTTTGTTTGACCATCGTGCTTTGACAGTTTACAGTTCGTCTTTCTTAGGGTCCTGCCGTTTCCAACAATTTTAAGACGTTTCGACATCATCAATGGCCCTCAGTAGCAACAATGAGATATCTGACCTCCACCGTCCATTCCGGTTCGAAGGAGCAAACTTCAAGTGGTGGAAGCAAAAGATGTTGTTCTTCTTCACCGTCAAGAAAGTTGTCAAAGCTTGTACCAGCGCTAAGTCGATCGTCCCTTTAGAAGAACCAACTGAATAACAAATAAAAGAAGCTGTTAACTAGGAGGAGAAAGATTTTCTATGTAAGAATTTCATTTTAAATGGTTTGGTTGATGATCTATATGACTACTACAGTACAATGAAGACAGCGAAGGAGGTCTGGGATGCCCTGCAAAAGAATAATGACACTGAGGAGGCCGGGTCGAAGAAATATGCAGTTAGCCCTTATCTCAAGTTCTAGATGACAGATGACAAATTTGTGGAGGTCCAATCCTATGAACTTCAGAAGATAGCCCACGAGATAATTATTGAAGGTATGCATCTAGACGAACAATTCCAAGTTGTTGTTATTATTGATAAACTGCCCCCCTTGTGGAAGGACTTTAAGAATACTTTGAGGCATAAGACCAAGAAGTTCTCTTTGGAGAGTCTTATAACCCGACTAAGGATCGAGGAGGAAGCCCGGAAGCAAGACCAGAGAGAGGAGGTGAACGCAGTATCTAGGAAACCCGCCTCTGTCGTGGTAAAACCTGACCAAAAACCTAAGGGGACAAAGAGGAAAGGTCAGAACCGTGGCTCCAGCAACCAAAATCAATAGAAAAAATAGAAGCCCTCTTCAGGAGAAACAGTAAAATTCCTCTTCATTAATTGTAATCAACTTAGGCACATGGCTAGGGATTGTAGAAACAGGCGTCGTCCTGCTGGTCAGGCGAACCTAATAGAAGAACCGTTAGTCGCCATGATCATAGAAGTAAATGTGATCGGTGGTTGTGAAGGGTGGTGGATAGACACTGGCGCGACTCGCCATGTCTATCACGACCTTAGTCTATTTAAAAGTTATACTAAAACTAAGGATAAGAATATTCTGTTGGGAGNATACTAAAACTAAGGATAAGAATATTCTGTTGGGAGATCACCACTCCACGAAAGTTGTTGGAACCGGCAAGGTGGAACTGAAGTTTACCTCTGAGAAGACCCTCACGTTGAAATACGTTCTGCATACTCCAGAGATACGAAAGAATTTGGTTTCGGGCTATCTCTTCAACAAAGACGAGTTTATTCAAACTATAGGGGCAAACCTATATACCCTTACAAAAAATAATGTATTTGTAGGGAAAGGGTATGCAATTGAAGGAATGTTCAAATTGAATCTAGACCTTAATAAAATGAAATATTCTGTGTATATGTTATGTTCTATGAATATTTGACATGCTAGACTCTATCATGTGAATAAGAATTTAACTAGTAACATGATTAGGCTGGAAATGATACCTAAGTTATCCACGAATGATTTTGATAAATGCGAGTATTGTAGTCAGGCTAAAATTACTAAAACTCTGTATAAATCTGTACTTAGGAATTCTGAGCCTCTAGATTTGATTCATTTTGATGTATGTGAATTTGATGGCATATTGACTAGGAACAGTAAAAGATATTTTATTATTTTTATTGACGACTGCTCTGATTTTACTTTTGTATACCTGCTGAAAAACAAAAGTGATGCTTTTGATACCTTCAAATTTTTTGTTTCTGAAATAGAGAATCGGTTTAATAGAAAAGTTAAAAGACTTCGTAGTGATAGGGGAACCGAATACGACTCGAATAGTTTTAATGAATTCTTTAACTCACATGTACATGAAAAGACCGCACCTTATTCTCCTGAAATGAACGGAAAAGCCGAAAGGAAAAATAGAACTTTAGTTGAGCTAGCAGTTTCTATTTTACTTAGTTTAGGAGTCGCGTCTTATTGGTGAGTGAAATCATCCTTACGTATGTTATGTCCTAAATAGAATCCCGAAATCTAAAAATAAAACTTCACCTTATGAAATTCTCAAGAATAAGAAACCAAACTTGTCCAACTTTAGAACATGGGGTTGTTTAGTCTTTGTAAGGATTCCTGACCCAAAAAGGAGAAAGTTGGCTAGTAGAGCTTACGAGTGTGTGTCTTTATAGGTTATGCCTTAAATAGTAAAGCCTACAGGTTCCATGATCTAGTGAACCAAGTGATCATTAGTCAAATGATCTCGACTTCTTTGAAGATAGGTTTCCCTTTTAATTAAGAAGTAGTGGAGGCTCTGGTTCAAGTGGTATAACCCTAGTTAGAAATCCTAACCTTAGAGAGGAAACTGACCCAGAACCTAGAAGAAGCAAAAGAGCTAGAACCGCCAAAAATTTTAGAAATGACTTCCTGACCTATAATGTAGAAGAAGACCCTAAAGATCTAAGAGCTTCCCTGTCCTCAGTAGATGCCAACTTATGGCAAGAAGCCATGAATGATGAGATGGACTCACTTGAGTCAAATAGGACGTAGTACTTAGTAGATCTACCCCCCAGGATATAAGGCAATAGGGTGCAAATGGATCTTAAGGAGGAAACTTAGACCTGACGAGACTGTTGACAAATTTAAACCCAAGTTAGTAGCGAAGGGCTTTAGACAGAGAGAAAACGTAGATTTCTTTGACACCTTCTCCCCTGTCACTAGAATTACCTCTATCCGTGTCTTGTTCTCTCTCGCTGCCCTTTATAACCTCGTAGTACATCAAATGGATGTAAAAACCGCTTTCCTAAATGGTGAACTTGAAGAAGAGATTTACATGGAACAACCTAAGGGTTTTATTATCCATGGTCAAGAAAATAAGGTGTGTAAATTAGACAAATCTCTTTATGGACTAAAATAAGCTCCTAAGCAATGGCATGAAAACTTTGACAACCTTATCCTATCTAAAGGTTTCAAGGTCAATGAAAGTGACAAATGCATCTACCATAAGTTTGATAATAACCACTGCACTATCTTGTGTCTATATGTAGATGATTTATTGATCTTTGGGTCGAACTTGCACATCATAAATGATGTAAAGTCAATATTGAGTGCGAACTTCGACATGAGAGACTTAGGAGAAGCTAGTGTAATCTTAGGCATAAAAGTAAATAGGTTTGAAAAGGGAATTTCTTTAGATCAATTTGATTATATAGAAAAGATTCTAAAGAAATATAATTACTTTGAGTGTAAACCAGCTTGTACTCCTTATGACCCTAGTGTCAAGTTGTTCAAAAACATTGGTGACAGTGTTAATCAATCTGAGTATGCGAGCATTATAGGTAGTCTTAGATACGTTGTCGACTGCATTAGGCCTGACATAGCTTATACTGTAGGACTACTTTGCATGTTTACAAGCAGACATAGTAAAGAGTATTGAAATGCTATAGAAAGGGTCATGAGATACTTAAAGAAAACCCAAAATCTAGGATTACATTATCAAAAGTTTCTCGCTATCCTGTAAGGGTTCGGCGATGCTGATTGGAACTCTTTTTCAGATGATTCAAAGGCTACAAGTGGCTATGTCTTTAATATAGCTAGCGGAGCTGTCTCTTGGAAGTCCAAGAAACATACTATTTTAGCTCAATCTATGATAGAGTCAGAAATGATAGCACTAGCAATAGCTAGTGAAGAAGCAGATTGGTTTAGAAGTTTGCTATCAGAGATTCCCTTATGGAAAAAGCCATTACCAGCCATATTGATCCATTGCGATAGTACTGCAGCAATCGCAAAAGTTTAGAACCGTTACTACAATGGAAAGAGACGTCAAATAGTCGTAAGCACAGTACCATTAGAGAATTTCTCACTACTGGTGCAGTTAGAGTGGATCACATACGAACTGATGAAAATTTGGCATATCCTTTGACGAAAGGATTGGCCAGAGAAAAGGTTTTCAGAACCTCAGAAAGGATGAGACTCATGCCTATCGAAAAATGAATCACTGTGGGGAAAACCCAACCCATAGATTGGAGATCCCAAGAAACAGGTTCAACGGGTAATAACTGATCATGAGTGATATATAGTGAATCATGCTAAACCAAACACAGAGTTCCATTTCTAGGATTTAAAGTATGAGCATAATATCCTGAAGCGTAAGAAATGGTGAATTCAGTTCTTAATGAGATCTATACTTGATGATAAGTGGGGTACCCAGCTATAGGAGTACCCTTGATAGACTCACCTGTGTGAATGTGGAAGTGGGGGTTGCTTCCTATGGAGTTTTTAGGCAAACTCTCTAGAGCATTCACTAAACCAGGATTCACGTGCTAGGCCTTAAAAGCATGGGCTTTCGTACTATACCCTAATGACACTCTGTGTGAGATGTTGTTAGAGATAGAGTTCAAAACCAAGGGTTATTCTAGTATATTCTGAATCATCTACACTATGTAAAGGTTCAAGTCGTAAGACACCTTTGCTTATGCACAGTGTTGTATAGACTGAAACTGCTCGATGAAAATCTTTCCTCTCTTCTCGTTTTGTTTAAATTTCCAAGTGGGGGATTGTTGAGTGCAAATTTATATTTAAAATGGTCCATTGATTATTTTTAAAACGGTCCATTGATTAATTTTAAAACGGTCCGTTGATTATATTTAAAACGGTCCATTGATTATATTTAAAACGGTCCGTTGATTATATTTAAAACGGTCCGTTGATTAATTTTTAAAATGGTCTGCTGATTAATTTTAAAACGGTCCGTGTTGATGCTAAAGGCCTATAAAAGGCGAGGCCTTTAGCAATTCGTAAGACACATAATTCATTTTCTAAATTCCCACTTCAATTTCCTCTCCTTCTCCATCTTAGCTTTCCGAGCAGTGAATTTGGAAAGGGTGTACGTTCCGATCGGTAACGGTGCATTTCCGATCGGTTTCATTTGGCAGTTTTATCTTAGGGACAACGTGGCAATTTTCAGACCTACTTGCACATTTGGGCAGAGCCACAAAATGTTTTAAAAAGAGCAAGCTCTACAACTCAGCCTATAACGAGTTTCTGTTTTGCAGGTTTTGCTCTTCGTTTGACCGTCATACTTTGACAGTTTATAGTTCGTCGTTCTGAGGACCCTGCCATTTCCAACAATATATATCAAACTTTCAGGAAAAAAAAATGACGACGTGGCAATATAAGGAATGATTGATTATACACAGTCGTAACAAACAATCACATGAAAAGGTGGGAAGCCATAAGTAGTAAAGTAACTAACGTAAGATATGGAAGGTAGTAACTCCAGAGCGGAAAGCGCGGCAAGGTCAACTACTTATTATATTACAGTATTACACAAAGGAGAAAAAAACGGAAGAGATGGAAGGGTAGAATGGAAATTTGTTTAAAATTGAAGGGCAATATGAAAGGTAAAGATTCTCCCATATGCCCCCATAGATACTCATTTCTTTCTATCGAGATTTTAGCTACACACTTTATTCACTAAATTCCTTTAAATATTGCCATAAATTTGGATAATAAATGGGTTCCATCGATAATAAGTTGTATGTTATAATTTTGTAAATAAAAATCAAGATGGTCATTTTTTTAAAAGTATGGAGATCAAAACAAATGTTACCATTTGGAAGTACATGTACTAAAATGAATAAAAGTTGAAAGTATGTGAATTAGAATGATCATTTTGAAAATATAGAGACTAAAATGAATTAAAGTTATTAAAAGTACATAAAGAATAAAAATATTTTATTTACTTGCAACTTTATATTGGTGTCTAGTCTAATTAGTACAATTTTTTTATCTTTGAAACATGGTAAGTTATCAAGTTTTACCATAAATTTTCATTTTCATGAGAACTCTTTAACTTAATTTGTGTTAATTTTTTTTTCTATTCACTTACTAATTTTAATAAAAATAAAAATCATAGTAAAACAGTAAAACTCTCTCAAAATTCATTCAATTCAACAAAAGTTTGGGTTAAAATCAAGCTACAATATCATGATTAAACAAATTTTCATGGACAAAATTGAGTATATTCTTATATTTTCTCTAAAAACTATCTGATGGACTTGTCAGCTTATTTTATTTATTTATCATTTAAAAACCTATTTCATGGAAAGTCCAAAATTAATCATTTAGATTATGAAAATTAAGTTTATAAACTCCATTTTTATCTATGAGTTTTTTTTAAAAAAAAAAAATAATAAAAATAAAATATTTGAAATTTAGGGAAGAATTCAAATATTAGTTTAAAAAAGATAAAGACTAGTGGGAAAAAAATAATTTTTGAAAGTAAAAATAAACAACCAAATGTTCAGTTTTCAAATACCAAATTTATTAGGTTAAAGTGAACTTAGCTCAACACCAATTGACTAGGTGTTCTTTTCTAGAGGTTAAGGTTTGATTCTCCATTTCATAATTTTAGTAAAAATATACCAAATTTATAATTTATTCAAAATAAAATCAATAATTTTACACATATGGACTAGAGAATGAATTTGGGTGGGTGTTAAAAGTCAAAAAAAGTGAAAGATGGGATTAAAGGTTGATTCAAGTTGGAAGCATTTAAAGGTTCAACAAATCTTTACTCTTAACTTTTTTTAATTGGTTAAAGAAACAAACAATTATATAGAAACTTTGAGAACGAACCAGTAACAACTTAGTTTTATGGTTTGATTTGATAAAAACTGATATTTTAGAATAAAAACTGGTTCGACTAGCTAATTTCACGAGTTAAAAAAAAGGGGTATATTTTGAATTTCAATACATGTCTCACTATACATAGTTTCAAAGAACACTGTTTTTTTTAGTTCAACAACATATGAGATTGAGGGATTCAAACATTTTAACCTCTTGATCGAGACTATATAAATATAACATCAAATCATTTATTAGAAATGTGAACTCATTTACCATAAATTTTAAACGTCAATCGATAAATTTATAAATACAATAAATTTTTCATAATCACGACTGAGCATGTTTCTAAAACCAAACTTTTCGAGTTCAAAGGGAAAAAAAGAGTTTAAGGCTAAGGGCGAATACAAAACCAAACTTATCAATAAATTAAAACCCAAAGTAGGTTTTTTTTTTTTTTTCATGCAATGACTTAAAATATAATTCTATATTTCTTACAACTATATATAAAAAATTAATAATAATACATTTGATCGCATTAATATCGCTCTAGCAACGATCTAGGAAATATCACATTCTCCAGATTAAAATTCAACTAAAATTTTGGATTTTATTGGATAATTGTAAATATTAATATGAGACTTGATATAAGCTTTATAAGTCAATTGACTTAGAATCTCAATTAGAATTTTATTTGAGAATTATCTGTATATCAACTCTAACTGTCCATTTTATAAATTTGACATTTGAAGAAATTACATATATGTGATAAATGATGTAAGGATGAACTACAAAGGTAATAGTAATGAGAGATCTTAATTGATTCATTTATGATAATTGGAAGTTTACAATATTTTTCAAATGAAATCCACAGAAAAACTGTATATTAATTCAATTACCAATGATCAAGGTTTAAAATTGATACAACCTCAAAATTAAACGGTACAAATTGATATTTTTCTTAAAAATTAAGTTTTTAAATTTATTCCACCTAAAACTAATCAAGAACATCCTATTGTTTTTTGTTTTTTTGTTTTCCCCAAACAAGAAACTCGAAGAAAGTTGAAAGATTTGAATCTCTATTTACTAATTCATAACCCTATATTCTAAGAAGGAAATGACAGAGATTAAGGCAACAAGAAAAGTAGATTGAACATCACTCAACCAAAATATGTAATGAGTAATTCCCAAAGAACAAAAGAGAAAACAAAACAAGACTCATAAAGTTAAAAAAAGATGATTGAAAAAAGAAAGTAAAATGGGTTAAGATTAGATAGATCTCCAATTAGCATCCATACCATAACAAAAATATTTACTTTCACTATTTGAACAGTTGAATCAAAGAGGAAAAAAGAAAAAAAAGAAAAAAAAAACCAAACCAACAAAGAAGAAAAAATGGAGGATTAGGATGATGAAGAACATAGAAGAAGTGTAAAATTGAAGAAGCAAAAAGAAAAAGAAAAACCCAAAACAATTCATCAATGGATCAATCTGTTTCTTCTACTTCCATTTCTGCTCAACCATCCAAATCCCTTCAAAGCTTTAGTCATTTTCAAAAGATTTGGTCTTCCCATTCCCAAATTCATCTTCCCTGCTGAGAATTTCAATGCTTGTAAACAGCAAAGTTGTCCTTCTCCATCTTCTTCTTCTTCATCTTCTTCTTCTTTCTTTTGAATTTTCTTTCCTTTCTTCAATTTTCCATTGATTTTCACTTCTTTCTGCAACTTCTTTGATTCACTCTTCTCGTATGTTTCCCATAATGAATCCATTCCTTCTGTTCCTTCTGAATTATGCCGTTCTTCGAAGAGCTTACAAGCGAGTGTTCTTCGCCATTCTTTCTCCTTCCTCATCGATCCATAGCTTCCTAATGAATTGTACTCTCTGCTACTGAAACTCCCTGGTGAACTCCATGGACTCGATTCTGTTCTTGAAGAAATCGATGATTCTTCTGTTATTTTTCTCAAATCTTTCATCATTTCGTTCTCCATGGCCTTCGATGAGTCTCGGGTTTCGTCTCGGCTTACGTCTCTGTTTTCGTCTCCGTTTTCGATTTGGGCTTCTTTCAATTCCTCTGTTTTTGTTTCAATTCCAACCAGCAGAGGATTTTCTTGGAGAATTTGGATTTCCTCGGGGAAATTCTCCATGGGTTCTTGAAAATCAGCTTCCACTTCAACTTCTGGATCATCATCGTCGCCATATGGGGTTTGTTCAGAACCAAAAGTGTAAGTCTCAAACACGATTTTATAAGCTTCAAGCTCTTCCATGGGGGGAGAAAATCCATCGGTTTCTTCTGGTGTTCTTGGTCTCAAACTGTCAAAAACAACTTGGTAAGTAGTAGCAAGAAACCCCATCTTGGAAGAATCAGAAACTTGATGAAAATGGTGATGAAGATGATAATGATGATGGTCAGAGGAAGAAGAGGGGTAAAACAGAGAGAAGAAAGCAAAGAGAAGGAGAAAAGTGGTGATGAAGAGAGGAGAAAGAAAAGAAAGAAGTTTAAGAAAGTAAGGGAAGAAGAAGATGAAATAAGATAAGTAGAGAGGGTGAGAGAGGAGAAAGATGAAGAAATGGAACAAATTAGAAACACAGGACAATCCAAATCCTTTCTTGGAGATGGAAATTTCAGACATTGTTTATTATTCTTTCTTCTTTTTTTCTCTTTTCTCTCTGTTTCTTTGAAGCTCTACAACAATGGCGATGGTGGAATGGGAGAGAGGATTTTGGGTTATTGGAATGGAGAGGAAAGAAAAAGGAAGTGTTTGAGAATTGAGAGAGAAAGCGGCGTGAATAAAGGAAAGAGACTGAAACAGAGACAAAGAGAGAGAAGAAGAGCAATGAACAATCGAAAGAAAATGGCAGACTTTTACAAACTTTTGTCTGCCTATTATTATATATATATATATCTTATTAACCAACTCCCTTATATTATTTTAATTTTTTCCACAATCTTTTTCTTTCATTTTCTCATTGCTATTAATATTGCCTGATAGCCTAGTGATGAAAATTTTAACTTCTTGTCACATGGGTTTCTTTGTTATGGTTCTAATATTTAAATTATTTATCATATTTTAGAACTTGTTATGTGATGAGTAAACACTAATGTGTCAAACATCAAAATAAAAAAGATTTTACTCCAAAGATATAATATTTGTTATGAGAGTTAAGATTAATTCTTGTAACGGAAGTCGAAAGTTTAGTTGTCATTGATGATTATAAGGCCAATGATAAGGTTAAATTCAATATCATAATGTGAATAAGAACACTAAATAGTATTTTAATGCCAAAAAAGACACGCGACTAAAATGTCAGAAATTTAAATCACACTACTCTCAATTGTGTCACTAAAAAAATTTGTAGTTGAGTATAATTTTTCTTTAAAAAAAAGAATCCTCAGGGCAAGAGAAGGAGAGAGAAGGAATCTATAGTTTAAAAATGTATTTCACAAAATTAAATAAATGGAGTATTTTTAATTATAGAAAAATAAATCAATTTATTTATAAATATGGCAAAATGTCTATTTATTAGTATCTATCAGAGATAAATAATAACATTTTATTATATTTGGAAAAAAATATTTTCAACAATATTATCCCTAAATAAATAGTATTCTAATATTATTTTTTTATTGGATTGAAAAATATTGACGAGAATATTAAAAGAGAAGAATTAATTCACTTGCTACAGATTGCTAATAAATATAAAACAATTGTTCTAACCAACCAACTTAATTTTGTACACCTTTTAGAATAAAAGGCTTAAATTGTGCCATGATTGAAAAATAGACAGGTTTAAATTAAGAAGAATTAATCCAATTAATTGCAATGACTATGATGATTATTCAAATGACAAACCCGTAAATTAGGAACAATATCATACCATAATTTTGTCTCTCTTTTGAAGTTGATAAAATATAATAATCAACTTAAGGAAAAAGGTAAAAATTAAAATAGTCAATTAGCAGTAATTTTAGCCTTTGGTTTGTTGAATTAGCTTTCTAGCACTTACCATAACCACCAACCCTACACTTTTGCCCTTTAATCATTACATATTAACTAATTGAGATATGAAATTGATTTAACAACTTCAATCAGCTCAAAATTACCATATTATTTTATCACAATTTATTAAATCATAGTAATTTCATTACAAAATAATGCAAAATAATTTGATTTTTCTTTTCTAAGCAATAAATAAATAAATAAATAAAATCGTTCACAAAATTTATGAACCAATGTATGAGAAAATAATGATTGAAACCTTACAACTATTCCCTTGATGCATATGAAAAAGCAAATAGTGGTAATGCGGTTTTCTTAAGTTTCCGACTTTATAATTTCAATTGACTCAACTTGAAAAATAGCAATGCCACATTTGATAAACTTCATCCACCTCATACGCTTCTAAAAGTTTATATCTTTTTTAATAATAATTGGACTTTTAACCATTAATTTCTTAAAAATGCGTTCTCGCGGTTTTGGCAAAACAAGTTTTAAAAATTAGATCCATAATCCAAACTTACTACTTTTATAAAAAAAAAAAAAAAAAAGTAAAAAACAAACCCAACACATGAAATGTCAAAAAAGTATAAATACACACGATATAGTTGATACGCTTGATACACTTAATATACACATGATACACTATTGATATACACTTAATACCATTGATATACTTGATATACTTGATACACTTGATACACTAAAAAGTCCTATATCCGCAAAATGGAAAAAATATGTAACACACTTTAAATACCATATTCTTAAATTATCACCCACTACAATTTCTCTTTTCAAAATTAAGGACCACCCCTAAAGTATAGTAGTAGTTGCAATTACACCCTCAAAGTTTCAACTATAAAAATCGGACCCCTAAATTTTTACCAATGTTAAAATTGAACCCTCAAACTTATCATAATTGTAGAAATTGGACTCGCAAATAGTGAAGATTGAACTCTCAAACTTATATAAATGTTACAATTTATATAATCATATAAGTTTGAAGGTCCGATTTGATCCAATTTTAACATTTATATAAGTTTGAGGGCTCAATGTTTAAAATTAGAAGTTTAAAGATATATTACAATTACCACGATACTTTATGGGTAGTTTTAGCAATTTGTATAAGTATTACTATCATCCATAAATTTGTTTTGTTATCTCATTCATTGAGTTTAACAAATAGTGCAAATTCTAATAACAGTATTTTTATGTTTTAATTGTATCAAAATTTCAAATTTTATAATTATATAAAAATAAAAATATTTAGAAATACTATA